>NC_142008.1:64391630-64503207 GCF_049901715.1 Pseudonaja textilis
GCAATCAATGGAAGTTGGGAAGAAACTTTGACTTTTCTTCCTTCCCTTTTTCTGTTTTTATGCATCCCATTAAATGGTGGTCTGGGGACATTAATCATGTATATTTTTTTAGAATCACATTTTTGGGAGTGAAAAAAGAGAGCTTGCATAGCTGGATAAGGAAGAAGAGTGTTAGAATTTGCACCCCTACACACTGTATTAGTCTGATTACAATGTAATTATTACTTTTTCCTTCTGTGGTATCATTAAAAAAAACAGTCATGGCAAGCTGCTCTCATGTGAAATGGTAACCATAGCAAAGTTTAGTGTTAAGTACAACTATTCTAAACACATTACTAAGCTTTTTTAATTGCAGCCTTCTGCATATGCTTGTTATCAAGATGATAATCTTCATGAGTGGTAGCATGTGAATTATATGGACATTTAAGGTACAACTGTGCTGGGAGTTTCCTAAGTCAGTCTTTACAAAAGTCAGTTGAGGCTCAGTGAAATGTAACTAACAGGTAACAGATAATCAGAGTTGGAAGAGACCTTATAGGTCATCTAGTCCAACTCCCTGCACAAGCGGGAGACCCTACACCATTTCTGACAAATGGCAGTCCAATCTCTTCTTGAAGGTCTCAACTGATGGTGCTCCCACAACTTCCGAGGGCAATCTGTTCCATTGGTTGATTGTTCTCACTGTCAGAAAGTTTCTACTTATTTCCAGGTTAAATCTCTCCTTCAGTTTCCATCCATTGTTCCTTGTCTGGCCTACAGGCACTTTAGAAAATAGCTTGACCCCTTCCTCTCTGTGGCAGCCCTTCAAATATTGGAAGACTGCTATCATGTCTCCCCTGGTCATTCTCTTCACTAGACTAGCCAAGCCCAGTTCCTGTAACCGTTCTTCATATGTTTTAGTCTTCAGTCCCCGAATCATCCTGGTTGCTCTTCTCTGTACTTTTTCTAGAGTCTCAACATCTTTTTTATAATGTGGTGACCAAATCTGGATGCAGTACTCTAGGTGTGGTCTTACTAAGGCTTTATAGAGTAGTATTAGTACCTCACTTGATCTTGATTGTATCTCTCTGCTAATGCAGTTTAGGATTGCATTAGGTTTTTTGGCTGCTGCTGCACACTGTTGGCTCATATTTAGCTGGTTGTCCACTAAGACTCCAAGATCCCTCTCACAGTTACTGCTATTGAGCCTGGTTTCACCCAGTCTATTTGTGTACATTTAGTTTTTCTTGCCTAAGTGTAGGACTTTACTTTTCTCTACATTGAATTTCATTTTGTTAGATATGGCCCAGTGTTCTAGTCTGTCAAGATCCATCTGAATCTTGAGCCTATCTTCTTGGATGTTAGCTATTCTTGCCAGCTTAGTATCACCTGCAAATTTGCTAAGTTAATAAAGATATTGAAGAGTACTTGGCCTAAGACAGAACCTTGTGGCACCCACTGCTTACTTCCCTCCATGTAGACTTAAACCCATGAAGGACTACTCGTTGTGTATGGTTTGTCAGCCAGTTGCAAGTCCATCTAGTGGTGGTGCTATCACTTTTTTCTAGCTTACTAAGAAGAAGGTTGTGGTCTACTTTGTCGAATGCCTTGCTGAAATCTAAATATATTATGTCTACAGTATTTTGCTGGTCTACTAATTTAGTCACTATGTTGAAGAATGAAATAAGATTGGTTTGGCATGATCTGTTTTTAACAAACCCATGCTGGCAACTAAGACTATGTGAATTGTATTTGTATTATTGAGAGCAGTGGAAATATCAAATATAGGAAGATATATGCTGTCTGATAAAATGTGTCAGTGTTCAGCCTATTTTTTCTAAGAAACATTCCTATCTAAATATCTCTATTTTCCAATTTCATTTATATTAGGAAAGCATTGGACATTATGGATTGTTGTGTGATAGTAGTGAGGGACTAGATGCTACATATCAAATTTTTAAATAAGATATATATATTTATATTTCTGAGGTTCTCGCGGGTATTTGTATGTGGGTCTTTGGTTATTTGGGTTTTCTCCCACGTAAGATTGGAAGTATCTAGGCAACGTTTCAATGAGGTCTCATTCATCATCTTCAGAAGACACAAGCCTGAAGATGATGAATGAGACTTCATCGAAACGTTGCCTAGATACTTCCAACTCTGAGAAGCACAGAGCAGAAGACACAAGCCTGAAGATGATGAATGAGACTTCATCGAAACGTTGCCTAGATACTTCCAATCTTACGCGGGAGAAAGCCCGAATAACCGAAGACCCATATATACCCATTAAGTTTTCGTGGGTACTTACATGTATGGTATTCAGCTTTGTTGGGTATTTTCCCACGTCATTGTAGTTGTGCTTTTAAAGTTGTAGCAACATTTTGGCAGAATCTCATCTGCCATCATCACAATGCAGAAGCCTGATGATGGCAGATGAGATTCTGCAAACGTTGCTACAACTAAAAGCACAAATATAATGACGTGGGAAAATACCCGAACAAAGCTGAATACCATATGTATGTCTGTATCTATGTATGTATGTATATATATATATATATATATATATATATATATATATATATATATATATATATATATGTATATATATATGTATATATATATATATAATATAGATTTGAGATGCTCTATTTTTATATTGCATACCATGTCTATAGGTTTCATAGTTCTGTGATATGGTTCATATCTAATAATGAATATCAAATGTGTGTCATTTAAAAATAGTTAGAATTTGCCATTTATTCAGATAGTGCTTCCTGATTTTTGCTAAGGTAGAGTATTATTCTGAAGCAGTAGAAAGAAATGCAAGGAAGCTATGAATTTAAAAATACAACACTGGTCCTGGAGCCTTTTGTGGAAGAATATCTATTAGGCAATATTTCCCCAAGAATAATTTACTAAGATATTTTTTCTGTTTCTTTGGGGGAAGAAAAAAGGAGAATCAAATGGATCTTTAAAATGGATTGTGTCAGAGTGTGCACGGTGTGATGATGTGACAACCCAGGAGCAAATACAGTAAACAGAGGTTTTTATTTAAATAGTGGTTTGATCTACAAAGAATATATACATACACATACTTTAGTCAGACCTCAAACAGCAACCAGCTATTTCAGCAGGGAAGCACATACACACACAGGGATACACCCCAACCTAGTCTCTTCTTATTACAGGCTCTTAAAGTTATATCAGCCCAATAATCTTGCTGACTCATTTCCAGCATTACATCATTATATTATTACATCATCATTACATTATTATAGCTGCTGGCTAGCTCTTAAAATATTTCCCTGACACTCCTTCTCTTTAAAACTAAACAGCTCAATGCTTTAATATATTCATGATGCTTTCTATCTCTATTATGTCCACACTTCCTGCTTTGGTTTCTACTCTCACTGCTACAAATACTGCTAGTACCATTACTACTACTGCTACTGGAACTGCTCCTAATTTCATTTTCTAATGGCTCTGTACATTCTGTCTCATTAATTTCCATTACATCCTGCTTACCATTTCTTGGCTGAATACCTTCACTTTCTATATCCAGCTCAGTCTGGTTTCTCTGTCTGTCTGACATTCTCTTTAACTTCCTCCATTTATCCTGTTCTGCCCTTAGGCAGTGACATCATTTCTGGGTAATTATGGGATTCATGCCGAACACTAAATACTCTAACCCCACTTGCAATAAATCAATCAGGAGATATACCTTTATTACTTATTTCAGGTCTCCTAGGTATAACTCTGTTTGCCTTGACTTTTTGTACTCACATGATACACCCCTGATTTTGCCTCCTTATAAAAAGTGCAGTCTAAGTATATCTTGCACTGCATTGGCTTTAGCTTATGCCCATTAGCTAGGTCTGGCATCTTCTGCAGTACTCTGCAACTTGCATGCCCTAATCTCCTGTTACACAAATGTACACAATTGCCATGTGTGGGAGTGTTTGTAAGTGTTCATGCACAACCATTCTCTTGTCTTCCTAGTATGTACAGACCATCTTGCTTTAAACCCTCATGATAGAGTGTTATCCTCCTGCAAATGTTGCAGCAAATTCTGCTTCCAATTCAGGACACAAGACCACGAAGGGTTGGAGAATACAAGTTTATTTGCGCAAAAGGTTCAGAGCATTAACATGACAAATTCTATTCCCAAGGTTTGACTTTTATTGAGCTTACAACCCTAACTTTGCTTCAGGCGTTTCTTTTGTTTAGCTGAGCATGCTATATTATAATAAGAAAAGGAGAAGTTTCATAACAAAGAAAAGTTTCCATAACTGTTTACCTTAATACATTTATCATATATGGTATTATCTTACACCATCTGTTACCATCAGTTGCCACCCTTTACAGTACATTTGTTATAAGTAATATCTAGTTCATAGGTCATTATATTGATGTTCAACAGATTCTATATATTTGAGTAAAGCTTGCAACATATAAATTGGGTAATTTCTGCTAATAACTACATAAGCTTAAGTAAGTCCCGTAAATTGAAATAATACTTTTCTAAATACTTTCTTATATGGCTTCATTCCCCCCTTTGAAACTTCACCTAAATCATGATATTACTGTGGAGTTTCATACATTGGGGAAATTTCCTCCACATTTAAGATAGTTTAACATCCCTTTCTCATTCTGCCTATCAGGTACCATTTGATACCAGTCCTGATCTATGGCCTCATTAAGTAGTGTCTCCTCATTTCGCTCAGCCTCTTTAGCAAGTAACATCTTATATAGGTACAGAAAATTTATAACAACGCTAATTACCAACAGTACGGTTACCACCCAAATTGATGGTATAAGACCCTTGTGGATGCAAGCAGTTTCTTTTATCCTTTGACTAGATTCCATGGTGGCTAAAACCCTCAGAACCTACAGATTATAAATCCACCAGTTCCCCGCTTTTCTTCCCTTTGAAACCAAACAAATATCTACTCTTATGGTCACGAGCGCAGTTTCCAGGGTATGCCCGTGCGTCGGGTGTTAGCCTCCGGAGTAACACCTGCAGAGGCATCGCCTCCATCACCTCCTTCTCCCTCTCCTGTTCATAGAGGGACAGCTTCCAGAGTGTCATCAGAAGGGGAGAGTGTCCTGTTGGTCCTTCGAAGAGTCAGCTTCAGGGGTTGAGCTGCATATGGTTCTGCTGTCCACTGGGTAGGTGCGGCCAATTTCACTCAGGACTAGTGGATCCACAGTTTAATTTCAGCTACCTTAACAGCAAGAGGAGAACAAAGAATGACAGCATACGGTCCTTTCCATTTCGGGCTCAAAACCTCCCTTTTCCAATCCTTAACCCAAACTTCCTGTCCCGGATGTATCTTATGTGAGGCAGTGACTAAAACTTGTGGTTTATAGGTTAACACATATTGTTGCAATTTCCGGACTACAGTATTAAGGGCTTGCAATTGTTTCAATTTAACAGTGTCTGCCACTTGCCTGGTATTTTGGAAATTGGGTCTAATCAAATTAGGGACTCTGCCATATAGTAAATCAAATGGTGACACCTGCAGCCTCTTCTGTGGGGCACACCTCACTGCTACCTGGGCCATGCTTAAAGCGTCTGGCCATTTGAGTTGTGTTTCCTGACATATATTTGCTAACTTTTCTTTAATGGTTCTGTTAACTCTTTCTACCCTACCCCCAGAAGAGGCATGACAGCTACAATGAAGCTTCCATGGAATTCCCAACATAGAAGCTATCTTCTGGGTGGCTTTATGGATGAATTCAGGACCATTATCTGAAGAAATCCCTGATGGTAATCCATATCCGGGGATTATAATTTGAAGCAGCGCCGACTAACTTCAGTTGCTTTCTTAGTCCTTGTTGGTATACACTCGGGCCATCCAGTGTAAGTGCATATTATAACTAGAAGTGCTTTATATGAACCTGATGTTGGCATATCTGTAAGGTCAATCATCAAGGAATCAAAGGGATAACATCCTCTAGGTTGGTGTCCTTGGGGTTGCTGAGGTCCTTGTCTTGCATTATTAGCTGCACAGATTCCACATCTAGCACAGATGTTGGCTGCAATGCTATGAACTTTATTAATGTAAACCCCTCTTTGTAAAGCATTTGCCAATCCAGTCTTCCCTAGATGTAATTGCTTATGAAATTGCTTTACTACATCCCATCCCATATGTCCCAGGACAAAAACATGTTGGTCTGGTAAGATCCACCACCCAGCTTCTAGCCTTGCTTCAAGTGCCTGTGCTTGCCTTCAAATCATCCGGGGAATAATGCATCTGAAGTCAGTTAGGCAATTAGCCTATACAGTTAATGTCCTTTGTGTGGCTAGTCACGTCTCTCTGTCTGCCTTGTTATTTCTTCGCTGGATATCAGATAATGGCTTTTGGTGTCCTCTACAATGTATAACAGCCACCTTTCATGGTGCCCATACACTGTTCAATAGTTGCAAGATTTGGGGTCCATACTTAATATTTTTTCCACCTGCTGTTATAAGGCTTTATACAACGCCCCATGGACCTATACCGTGAGGAAAGCATATTTAGAATCTGTATATATATTGACACTTTTTCCTTTTGCCAGTTCCAGAGCCCTGATCAGAGCATGCAGTTCAGCCAGCTGAGCACTTGTTCCAGGAGAGAGGGGTTCAGCATCCCAGACATCCTGCAAAGTCACTACTACATATCCTGCCCTCCGGATTCCATTGTGTACAAAGCTGGTACCATCTGTATATAACGTAAATTCCGGGGCAGGAATAGGCACATCCGTTAGATCGGGGCAGCTAGCATATGTTTCCTCAGTGGTCTGGATACAATCATGAGCAGTCTCTACGTCTGGTTCGGGCAGTAAGGTAGCTGGATTTAAGGTATTTGACTGTTTTAATGTGAACATTGGGCTGTGGGTTATCAGGGATTGATATTTCAGCATTCTTGGGTTGGTCAGCCACAAGTGTCCTTTAATCTCTAAGACGGTCTTGAGAGCATGTGGAGTATAAATGTCTAGTTCCTGCCCAAAGGTTAATTTACTAGCTTCCTGAGTTAATAATGCCATCCCCGCAATGGCTTTAAGACAAGTAGGCCAACCTTTTGCTACATTATCAAGCTGTTTAGACAGATAAGCAACTGGGCGATGCCATTTTCTGCGTAAGAACCCCCACTGCTACATTCTACTTTGTGTCAACAAACAAGTGAAAAGGCTTTTCCAAATCAGGTAGACCTAAACTAGGTGCTTGCATTGGAGCATCTTTGAGAGCATGGAAACTACTATCTTCCTGTTTTTCCCATCGCAGTGGTTCCTTATCATTTCCTCTAGTTGCCTCGTACAGGGGTTTCGCAATCAAGCTGAAGCTAGGAATCTGACAAAAGCCAGCATCCTCTAAAAATCCACTTAATTCTTTCCAATTCTTTGGTATTGGTAGTATTGGAGTATTCCACTTTGATTCCGTAGGCACTAAGATGTGGTGTTTTAGATATAAGTCTATAACTTGCTGGATAGCCTGTATAATGGGCCCGGGATATGTACACTGCTGAATTCTTATGGGTGTTTTGGTTGGAATTTATTCTACTATTATCAGAGAGTGATGCTGCCCGAATCATCATCAATCTCCATTCCTCTTCCCGAGGTATTTCCATCTTTAACTTTCCATATTTCATCTCCATGGTCCCATCTTCCTCGAAAGAGATTTGTGCTCTTAGTTTGCATAACAGATCTCTTCCTAGCAACGGAATGGGGCAATCTGGTATATATACAAACTGGTGAGTTATAGTTTGTCCTCCAGTACTACAAATCAAGGGTTTCAGAAATGGTCGCTGTAAGATTTTTCCTGTTGCTCCCTGTATGTTGATGGAGTAGGGGGAGGGTTGGGTCATAGGCTGGGTTTGGACTGACCAAGTGGCTCCAGTATCCACAAGGAAGGAGATGGGTTTTGCCTCCTAATGATAGACTGACCACAGGTTCTGGGAGGCGGCCTGAACCCGGTCGGTCTTAGTCCCATTCCTCTACTTCTGCCAGGCCTATGAGGGAGGCTTTTTCTCTACGTCCTCTCCCTCCCTGGCTTCTCCCTCAGTCACCTCTCTGGTTCTTTACAAACCCATCTCTTTTTTCCTCTTGTCCTTTCTTCCAAATGTTTGCTTAGCTGGTCTCAAGCCAGAAAATGTTTGTGGATTATTAGCAATATGCTGACTTGCCCCACTGTCCAACAACCAAGTGTTTCTTGTGTTTTCAGATGCTGTTTCTGCTCTGTTTCTCCTCTCAGGGCAGCGTCTCTGGAGATCCTCTGTAGAACTGCACATGAAGCAACATTTCACTGTGTAAATAGTCTCAGCTGCTCTGCTTGCATCTTGAGATGTTGTAGATGTTGACCTGTGCTGAGCATTAACTTCTCTCTTTCCTAGTCACCTCTCCAACCATTTCTGTTCTTCCTTCAACAATTGTCCAGTCAAATGCATCATGGTTAAGTCCCTTTCTTGCATGGACTCGAAGTTAGTCACAAGAACGTCCCATGAAGTGTCCAATGAACTGAGCACCACATGTACCTTGTGTGCCTCATTAAACTTTCCTCTAATTCCAGGAATATCTTTCTCATACCCTGCAGATGTGTGGACATGCTCTCCCCCAGCTTCAGTTATGCTTTATACAATTTCCTTCTCGGCAACACTTTACTACCTACAATCTCTCTAACATACACACTGCACAAAGCCTCCCAGCATGCTTTCACAGACTGGAGACCCCTCACATGTATCAGCTGACTGTCCTCCAAAACCAGAATTATTCTGGCTAATGCTCTTTCATTTCTTCTCTGGTCCCCATCATCCAGGACTGCTGGTGGATCAGTAACTATCATCCACAACTCCTCTATTTGCAGGTAAATTTCCATCTTTACACTCCAGGAGAGGTAGTTTGTTTCATTCAGCCGAGACACCACAAAACCTCCTCCCATTATGTTAGCGGAAGCCATGTTGCTTGTTTCCATTACAAGTCTCAACTATTAACAAACCATGATGAACAGAGCAGGGGTGTCAAACTCAAGGCCTGGGGGCTGGATCTGGCCCGGGGGTGCTTAGATCCGGCCCATAGCACTGCTCTGGAAACAACAAGGACTGGCCCACAGTATCTCTGCCAGCAAAAATGGAGCTCCCATGGCCCTCCAGAGTTCCATTTTCATTGGCAGAGGGTTGCAGAAGGCTGTCGCAGCCAAAAACAAAGCTTGGGAGCCTGTTTTTGCTGGCAGAGCACTCGGGCCACCACAGGTACCCCAACATGAGTGACATCAAACTGGCCACACCTATCCTGGCCACACCCATCCCAGCCCCCCAAGATCAAACACAACTCCAATGTGGCTCTCAATGAAATGGAGTTTGACATCCCTGCTCTAGAGCAAGCTCTCACTGGGTTTCTTTTCTCTTTGGATTCTCTAGTCAATTTAGCCTTCTTTCTGGACCGGGCCCATAACCTGTCAGAATATACACAGTGTGACTATGAGACAAACCAGGAAGAAATATAGTAAATAGAGGTTTTTATTTAAATAGTGGTGTTATCTACAAAGAATATATACATACACTTACTTTAGTCAGACCTCAAATGAACAACAATCAGCTATTACACCACAGAAGCACATATGGGGAGAGAGATATGCCACAACCTAGTCTCTTCTTATTACATGCTCTTAAAGTGATATCAGCCCAATAATCTTGCTGACTCATTTCCAGCATTATATCATTGTATTATTATATCATCATTACATCACCATAGTATTGGTCAGCTATTAAAGTATTTCTCTGAGAGGTTGTATTTATACATAATGCAAAATAAAAACAAGCTGGAATTAGTCTTGTGAGTGAGCAGTTTAATCAGATCCTGTTGTGGTCCACTGGCGCGCCTGTGGAGCTAGCAGCAGAGTCAGACAGTGGGAAGGAACATGGGCCACTTCTGGAGTCTGGGGAGGGCTCGGACGAGGGATCTGTGTCCGACACAGATGTGGGACCAGGGCCATTTGAGAGTTATGTGTTGACTCCAGACCCTCCAGAATCTGACATCAGCGAGGCAGAGGAACAGGGGGAGCCTGTTCCCAGTGCGTGCTTGCACAGAGCTGCCAGAAGGCAAGAACAGTTAAGACAAAAGAGGCGACTCAGGAGTAAGGCTTGGAGATGATTGGCCCCTCCCATAAGACATAAAAGGGGAGCAAAAGGACAGCAGCCTTTGCAGGAAGTAAGTTTGATTGTTCTGGTTGGTTTAAAATCTGAAGCTCCTGTTGACTTTGTGCTCCATTTGGCCTTTTACAGCTAATTGACAATTTAGTCACTGACAGCATTTCAAGGGAGATAAAAGTGGGTGCTTATCAGCCTTATCCCGAAAGACTGTGGCAAACTTCTGTTGAACTATTCATAAACTGTTTGGAACTCATTACGGGCCATGAATGCATATAATTCACAGCTGTTGAAATTTTAAAAAAGGTTTTGGAAACAATGTGTAATTGTTACTGTCTTAGGAAGCCTTGGTCAGAACAGATCCGTGTATCTGCCATTCTTCAAAGGAAGAAAGGATTTGATACATTTAATTCTTTTCCTCTCTATGTATCCTAAATATCCTATTTCTTACATCAGCTTTGTATAATCTTTTACATGATTTATAACTGTTGCCTTGTGCACCAGATGCCTGGAAAAATCTCACCTCTTGCACTCACAATGGCTCTACACATACTTAGTACTTGGGAACACCTATCCTCCTCCCAAAATGAAAGGGTAGCCAAAAAACATGTAAAAGTCTCCACATTGGTACAGAAATTCCACCTGAAATACTCTCACAAACTATCCTAAAGCATAATGCAATATATGCTTTATATCTTCCAGGTGGAATTCCCTTTTTTTTTTTTTTTGAGGAGGGCAATATGTCAAAGCCATGTATCTGCCATTCTTTGATGGAAGAAAGGGGTGGGGATTGGATTTGATACATTTTTCCCCCTCTCTATGTATCCTAAATATCCTATTTCTTACATTGGCTTTCTATAACTTTTTACATGATTTATAACCGTTGCCTGGCCCAGATGCCTGGAAAAATCTCACCTCTTTGAGGAGTGTAAGGAGAGAAGGGGCCATGTGGATTGTAGTGCCAGAAGATAACTCCTGGGAACCTTTCCTTATCTGCTTTTTCAGAGATGGTGGGTTAACAACATGTTCACACCTGCGGATTGGTGGAATCCACGTCAGACTGCGGGGAGGGGTTTTAACTCCCTTTATCTTAGTTGCATGCCCCAGATCCTGCTCTGAATTTTGACCTGCTTTTACCTCTCTTCAAAAAAGGATTCATTTTGAAATACAAAATTTTCAAGAGTTCAGACTTACATTTTGAAGGGGGGGGGGGGAGAAGCTGGTTCTTAAATAAAGCAGGATCGCAATAGTGGTTAACCTGGAGAGATATTTTTTTCTTCCAAAAATTTCCTCTACCAAAGAGGACCCTGCAACAATGTCTGAACATAGCAGCGACTAAGGGAAAGCCGAGTGCTGGGGAAAAACCTCGACAACTACCCAGCCTGACACCCACTCCATATGTCTCATCGAAGACATCAAAGCTGTCTTCAAATGTTCCATGAAGCCCAGATGGTCTACAGGTGTAGGAAAAAGGGACAGCTGTGATGGAAGAGCCAGGGGAGTAACTCTTACCCACGGTAGCCATAACCCAGGTGGAAAATGGAACTGGAAGCCCTTTCTGATCTGGAAGAATTGACTGAGGAACTGCTAACAGATCATTAATTGAAGCATACACAAACTGCCTCATGAGAGAAGCCCTGAAAGACCTCAACACCCGAGATGAACCAGATCACCAATGAAGGAGAGTGAGCGAACCAGCAACTGGGGGAACCTGAGCCGTCACTCCTGATCTGACTGAGACTGATCGAGCAACCAACGAAGTTGGAGGACCAGCAGCCATGCCAGGTACCCAATCTCCTACCAGTCCAGAGCAGGGGATTAACCCCAGCCAACCTAGGGACCTACAGCTGAAGAGAAAGATCCCCCTTGGGGGTAAAATTCAATGGATACACCCAAAAACGGGGGGTTTTCCTGGCTCAAGTCCTCACCTATATGCAAGAATACAGACAGAACTTTCCAGCCAAGGGGACAGAAGTGCGAGTTGTCACCCTAGCCCTAGAAGGGGCAGTGGCCAGATGGATGCTCCAATGTCGATGCTCCAGAGCTGTTGAATCTCAATCGATTCATGAGAGCCCTATTCCACCACTTCAAAGACCCCTTCGCCGATCACAAAGCCCGCAACCTCATTAGGGTTGTAAAGCAGGCCATTGCCCTGTAGCCAAAAATACCAAGAAACTCTGTGACCTGGCCAGCCGAGTTGACTGGCCAGAAGATATCCTGGTCTGCTTGTTCAAAGATGGATTCAACCACGACCTGTACCCCTAGCTGCCTGCATGAATCGTACCTGGTGGCAGAGGAGGTGGAGATTGACATGACCTGAAATCAGTACCGCAACAGCAAGGCTTGGAGAAGACCCCCCTCCAGGGGAAGCGGGAGCTTTTCAAACCCCAAACTGTCATGGCACCAAGGTCATCTGGCTGCTTTAGGTGTGGGAATGAGGAGCATTGCACAGTGAGTGCTGCTTGAAACCCCATTACCAGAAAGCCTGATTGACCATCAGGGTGGAAACCTGAAAAACCCAGCCCCCAAGGAAAAGAAGCCACACTGAGAAGCTGAGAAGTTGTGTGGTTTCGGTCCCCTCCAAACCCAGTGGAAGATACTCCAGTGCACTGAGAAGATCTGAGCCAGTCCAAAAGCCAGTCTGAAATCTGGAAGATGACCTAGTAAGCGACCCAATCGAACCACTCACTCTACACCTAAAACTGTTTATTCCCAGCCAAGGGAAGGGTGAGGAAGTAGCAGCATTACTGGATTCAGGGTGCACCCAGTGCCTAATAAACTCAAAACCCTAGTAGGAAGATTGAGAATTTGCCTTAGGAGAATGAAAAACCCCATTACTTTCTGCAAATTAGATGGGATTATAGTGCGGGGGGAGAGCCAGCCAGCTTTACCACAGAACCATTACAAATAAAACTGGGGGACTCTCACATTCATTGTAGCCCTGGGAATGGAAGGGCCACTAGTCCTAGGACTCACATGGCTATGGAAATGGAACCCTAAAATAAACTGGAAGAGAGGAACCATACAATTCCAGAAACGTAATATTCATGAACATCTCACAGGAAGAAAAGGAAAGAAAAGAGGCCATGGCCGGCCAACCTGCTGAACCCACTAGTACCCCCAAAGAATACTAGGATTTGGCTGAAGTATTTAATGAGGAGGCATCTGATGAACTCCTGCCTATCGCACCATGGATTGTGCCATTGAGATCCTGCGGGGGGCTAAACTTTGAAGACCAAAAATTTACTGCATGTCCCCTAGAGAACTAAATGAACTCAGAGTGTTTATTGACAAAAATCTAAACGGGTTTTGTTTGCTATTTTGAAAATAGCAGCCCCAATATTATTTCACAAAAAGAAAGATGGCACCCTATGCCTCTGAGTGGATTTCCGAAACCTGAACACCATTAGCATGGAAAATATGTAACCACTCACCCTCATGAAGGACATGGCCCACCTCTCTAAAGGAAAAAAAATTTAATGTTAGATTTATGAGAGGCATACTAACACATCAGAATTAGGAATGGGGATGAGTGGAAGGATGTTTTTAACATCCCACTGGAGGGCTACCAGTTTAAAGTATTCCCTTTCATATTACAAGAAGCCCCTGCCATATTTATTCAACTAATTCATAAGGTGCTCCATGAACATTTGTACAAAGGGGTCCTACTTTATCTTGATGACATTTTAATTTACACTGAGACAAAAAAAGAGCACATAAAACTATTTTGACTGCCAG
This sequence comes from Pseudonaja textilis, assembly GCF_049901715.1. Classification (NCBI taxonomy): domain Eukaryota; kingdom Metazoa; phylum Chordata; class Lepidosauria; order Squamata; family Elapidae; genus Pseudonaja; species Pseudonaja textilis. Next base: position 64,405,472 of record NC_142008.1, read on the forward strand.
GGATACAGAATTTCCCACAAGGGAATAGAGATGGACCACAAAAAGTAAAAGCCGTTATCAATTGGGAGCCACCCCAAACTTGCAAACAACTACAAACTTTCCTAGGTTTTCCAAACATTTACTGTCAATTCATTCCAGCTTTTGTGACTATCACCCTCCCCATTATGAGTTTGTTGAAAACGAAAGGGCGGGAGGAACCGAAGCCAAGGCAACCCCTTAATTGGATGATGGAATGCCAAGCAGCATTCAAAAAACTTAAACAACTATAGCCGAACCAATCCCTTAAACACCCAGAACCAGAACAACAATTTGTCATCCAAGCAGACACCAGCAATGTAGCAATAGGAGCAATCATACTCCAAAAGAATGGACGTGGACAATTGCAACCATGTGCTTACACTTCCAAGAAATTGTCAGAAACCAAGCAAAGATGGCCATATGGGAGAAAGAGGCATATGCGGGCCCACCTCACATGGAGATATTTCCTAGAAGGGAACAAAATCCTCTTCGAAATCTGGACTGATCATAAAAATATAGAAGCCTTGAAAACTCCACAGAAACTCTCCGCCAAACAAGTACATTGGGCACAATATTTTAAATGCTTTAATTTCACTTTCAAGTATCTCCCGGTGGGGGGAGGGAACTTCTTGGCAGATACCCTGTCCAGGAAACCCCAATACAACAGCAAAATGATTGAAATTGTAAAACCCATGCTCCAACCAAGCCAACTAGCATCCAAAGTAATCACCCGAGCACAAGGAAAAAAAGAACCACTTGACAACAATGCAATGGCTTCCAAATTTAAGGAGGCACTACTTAAGGATGACTGGCTCCAAACTCACAAAAATATTTGTTTACTTAAAGACTGTTTAGCCTGGGTAGAGAACAAACTTTACGTCCCTGTCAGTCATAGATTGGACCTCATGAAACAATGCCATGACTCCAAAATATTTGGACATTTTGGATTTGTAAAAACTCTGCACCTAATCAAAGGACAATTCTGGTGGCCATCCCTTAAAATAGACATTGAGAGCTACGTTGAGTGGTTTAACTTGGTGCAGCCAATCAGCAGGTAAGGTGTTGAATAGAAATTCGGGGGAACAGCAATAATATCATGTGAGGTAGATCATAATAATGTCAGAATTGATTTCACCACATAACTTCCATAATAGAGTAAGCCATCACAAATCACCCATTCCTGCTCAGATCCCAATACTTTCATATATTTATGTAGCCAGGCATGCTCTTGATTAAACAATGAAAATGAAATGTCATTATCCTAGAAACAACATGAGACATTGAGCTTTTTGTGCCCTAACTTATACAGAATTTCTAAATGAGTACCAACTGCTAATTTTCCTATTCATATAAGTTAGGTTTGATAGAGACAGAGGAGCAAAGTAGATGGGTCATTAATACAACATAATAGGCTCTGTTTTATGGCTGTTTACAATATCTGCTGGACAGGCTCCATTTATATTTCCCACCCTCCAGCATATACACACTGGAGATTATTTACTGAAAATATGGATTTACATTGAGAATTCCCCATTTATAGGACCTCTCTAATTATAAGCAAGAATTGCCTGCTTACACTGACAAGGAAGGACTTAGATTTATAAAGTTCAAACCATACATATGGGCTATTAATAGACTGCCCTTAAGGAAAACCTAAATTTTGTTGATTTGAGGCTTCATTGGGATTCATAAATTTGTTATTTAAAGTAGCACTCAGAAAGTGTGAAAAGTTTCCCATGAAAGGACAAAAGCCCGAGGAGAAAAACAAAACCCCTTGAAAATAAATGAATAATAACCTCTGATAACCATGAGGAAATGAGACCACTGCACATTACTGCATACATCTCCATAGAACACAGTGGATTTATGTTCATCTGCTGAAGTAATTTGATAAATTGCATTCACGTGGAATTTGTGTAGTATCTCATGGGGCTACTTCTATGAAAAATTGATTTAGATTAGAAATTCTACAACTTGTAGTAGCAAGTAAAAGCAACAGTAAGTATTAGAGCCCTTGTTTGCAAAAATGTTTTGTTTTATCATAGTAAATTAATAAGAAGCAAGGGGCAAGAAGCTAATTTGAGAGTACTTTGTTCCTTAGCCTGGAGTGAAAAGGGGGCACTATGATCAGAATTGGAGATCCAATCGAGTTAGAGTTTTGTGTTAGATTATATAGAGGTTTTGACATTTATTGCTATGCAATTTTTTACATTTTGATTCTGCAGTATAAATAGTTAAATGCATCAGTATTTTCAGTATATTCAGCTCACCTTGTCATGAGGTGTATTATTTTGAGATGACGTTATTTAAGATTTATGTGCATTAATGAAGGTCAAAAATTTATCTTGTTATCATGGTGACACTGGACCTAAACCCTTTTTAGTAACTTAATACTATGATAATAAAAGGAGAACAAATTTAGTTGTGTACATGGGGAAATTGCTTTTAGGAAAAGAATGAGGAAAGAAAACAGGATGCCATTTGCCCTCAGCTAATTCAAGACATCATAGCATGCATATATCATTCGTAACTATTGATCTACTGTGTTAATAGGATTTATCAAGAGCAGGAATGGCCCTTTTTATTTCCCTGTTATCAAATGATCATTCTTTTTATCTTGTAGTTAGTGTGTATAGTTATGTTCCAACAGCATAGAGCCATTCCCTTGTATAAAATTCATATTGTGCATAACCAGCTAGAAACATTATTGGAAAAGCAAGCTGTGTTCATTAAATTCCTCATATTTATTTGCTTTTTTTAAAGAAAAGCAATGGTAGTGGACATTTTGTAGCAGATATGTAAATTTAGTCTTCTCCTTATTTTAAGCTTCATCATTCTAGATCACACACACTCAAATACAATTTCAAATCTTTACCTTACTTGTTCCTCCTAGAATAAATGTAAATCAAATGGGAAAATTTGAGTGAAGGAATGCATATGAGGAAAAAATAGAAATTATTTTCTCCTGTGATAACTTGTGATGATGTAGAACCTAGTTGAGTTACTTGAGTATTCACCAAACTTTTCTGAAACTCCAAATAGGTTTAATTTGTCATAATGTTCTCATTTACAACTGCATCCCATCCACTGCTGATCTTTTTGAAAATTGAACTGATTCATTTTACTAATATCAAATTATTGGGGAGACTTTGAAAATATATTTTGCAATGTAATAGTACCATTACTCCTCATTTTCATTTAAAAATTTCACAGTAAATTATACTTATCTAGATATGCAATGCACATTGGAATTCAGTTGTGTGGGGGAGGGGTTCTTTTTAGAAAACAAGTTTCTAAATACAGACCAGAATCTCGCATAATGTTTAATATCTCATTGTTTTCTAAAACTAAGAACTCACGAATACAAGAATTAAAAAATATCCTGTTAGAATTCCTTGATGATATACAATGCTTTTTCTTCAAGGTTATTTCATCATGATCAAATTCTACTAACAAAAATATTTATGAAGCAGCCACAGGATTTTAAAACAAGTTTTTTTAAAGGTTTTATATAATAAAACACATTTTTGGTACATTGAAAAGTCAATATTATATATCTGGAAAATAATGGTATCAATTACATAAAACCACTATACATCATCAAAACATAGAATTCATCCTGAAGAATGGAAAATTGCTGCTATATTTTATTCATTATTAAAAATATTCCCACTACATCACTTTGTGCTGACAAAACAAGTATTAGAACTGATGTGAAGTTTTGGTAAAACAAAGAAATAGAAACCAAAATTAGAGATGTTAATATTGATGGAGATGTTAATATTGATGGACCCATTTAAGCATTTCTCATTTGGGATTCTAGTACAGAGATTCTAATTCAGCTTAAACAAGGAATTTGAACATAAATAACATTCTTTCAAATCTAGCTGGAGACTATGGCCATAAAATGGCAGGACAATGAAAATGTAGATTCAAAATCAGAAACAGTAGTACAAAACCAAAAGTGAGCAGTTCAAACTCATAGAAGAGTGATTTCTAATCAATGTCTCATCAGAGAGTCACACAACATTTACCACTATTGGAATAGGTCATACAATGGAGTAAAATGTACGATTAGAAAGTTTGTGGATTAAATATTAGAATTCCTAATGGAATAGCTCCTTCAATAGGATAGATTTTTCATAGATCATTCCATAATGTACTTGCAAAAAAATCCCACATGTTTGAAAAAGGAAAAGATTATCCATCATTAAATCCATAATCAAAACCAGCCAGATATGTAGAGCCTATTAAAAATAGCATACTCCACATATCTTGAAACAGGAAGGTTGAATCTAGTATAATCCTAAGGATCCAGATTTTTTTTCTTATTTTTTTTAAACAATTTTATTGGTTTTTTAACAAACAAACGAAACAAACAAAACATAAAAGCATCAGCTCTCCTCCATACTTATATACAAAGGATCCAGATTTTTTTTAAAGCTTCAAATATTCAGAAGATATGCAAAAACTGGCAAGAATTGCAAGATTATTGTGTGAACTCTTCTTGGCTATCCTTGCAGTATCCCTTGAGATACTTGGGGGAAAATATATTGCAAATGGTTGTAGTGTGCAGTGCTCCTGCTTGTTATCTTCCAGGACAGAAATATTCTATTCTCAGTGCTCTTCCTAAAGGCAATGCTTAATGCACTGCTCACCTGCAAGAAATAATATTGGCTAGGTAGTTTTACTTTCAAAGTGATCCTGGTTTTTTTTTTTTTTGCTTTTTATGCTCAGGTTTTTTTTTTTTGTTTTGTTTCGTGTATTTTCAGTTCTTAAATGTGGATCCAAAAAGTTTTTTCAGCTTACCAAAAAGAGATGATGGGTTTCATTAAACACTATATCTCAGCTAGCTTTCTGATCCTTTCAACTCAAAAGCATTCAAATCAAGATTATTTAGAAGATAAGTATTGAATTTATAGAGTGTATACTAGTTCAAACAACTTCATACCTTGAAGCCTTCTCAGTATGTCAGCCTCCTAATGATGGCACAAGCTGTAGGGAGATATTTGTCTGACTCATTTTTTTTATTTTTTTATTTGGTTTGTCAATTGCTTACAAGATAATAGGTATAAGTAAAAACATAGTTATGAATACTTGGATACATATAAGAAAAATAAAAGAAACAATAGGACAGGGACGGTAGGCACGCTGATGCACTTATGCACACCCCCTTAGGAAAGGGGTGAGGTCAATAGTAGAAAATCTAAGGTTAAAGTTTTTGGGCCTTGGGGAAGAAACCATAGAGTCAGGTAGAGTATTCCAGACATTGACCACTCCGTTGAAGTCATATTTCCTGCAATCAAGTTTGCTGCGATTAACCTTGAGTTTGTATCTATTGTTTGCTCTTGTATTGTTATGGTTGAAGCTGACGTATTGCTGATGTGCTTTAATTAAAAAGGAGCATTATAAGGTACAGGCATTTGCTGATGATATAGTATTTTTTTTTTTGGAAGATCCAGAGGATATGGGAATAAAATTAATAAAGGAAATAGAGGAATTTGGCAAAGTTGCAGGCCTTAAGATTAATAAAAACAAACCAAAATTATTGACTAAAAATTTAAAAGATAAGCAAAAAAAAGAATTAGAAGGAAAATTGGGAATTCAAAGTGTGAAAAAGGTAAAATATTTAGGCATTTGGTTAACAGCAAGGTGTTCATCAATCAAAAAAGATAACTATGACAAATTGATAATACAAATCAAAAAAGAATTGGAAATGTGGGGGAAATTACAGCTATCACTACTGGGGAAAATTGCAGCAATAAAAATGTCTACCCTACCAAAAAAGCTATATCTTTTTCAAACTGTACCAATAAGATTGGATAAAACCTTTTTTAGAGAATTAGATCGAATAATAAATAAATTTGTTTGGGATGGGAAAAAAGCTAGGATAAAAATGAAATTGTTACAGGACAAAAGAGAAAGGAGTAGCTTTGGACTCCCTGACTGAGAAATGTATTATCAGGCTGCAGCTATGATATAGATTAAAGATTGGATCAACCTGGAAAATAGAAGAGTATTGTCGATAGAGGGTCACGACTTGCAGAGTGGGTGGCATAGTTTCCTATGGGATGGGAAATGTAAACAGCATGCATATTTTCAGAGACACATGATTATAGATTCATGAATGAGGACATGGAACAAGATTAAAAAGAATCATACTAAAATACCAAACTGGCTGTCAACTATGGCAGCACAAATCTACTCAAATGCAATGGATCTGGGGGAAACGAGGAATTACAAAGACCTATTAGACTCACAAGGAAGATTAAAAACGAGACAAGAATTACAGCAACAAAATATAAAGATTGGTGGCCATACATGCAAATTCAGGCGAGATATCAGAAGGACAAAGAACAATTTGGTTTCTGCATGGAAAAGCATCAATTAGATAAAATTCTACAAGAAATGGAAAAGAAAATGATTTCAAGAATATATAACTTTCTACTAGATTTTAAAATGGAAGAGGAGGTGGTCAAAGAGAAGATGGTGGTATGGGTGAAAAATGTTGGCCACAATATAGACCTGGAAAATTGGGAGAGAATGTGGGGATCAAATTACAAACTAATTACATCCACAGCATACAAAGAAAATCAATAGAAAATGTTCTACAGATGGCACCTTCCTCCCGCTAGATTGGCAGAAATGTTTAACTCAGACCCAAATCGTTGGAAATGTGGAAAAGAAAAAGGCACATTTTCATACCTAGTGGACATGCCAGGAAGTGAAAAAATATTGGAATACAATTAGATAATGGACAGAAGAAATCATGAATCAGAAAATTGAATTTAATCCAAAAACTTTTTTATTAGGTATAATAACACAAAAATGCAATAAAACAGATAGATATATTATGTTACATATATTAACAGCTGCAAGGATTTCACACCCACAACTCTGGAAGGAAAAAAGGGTTCCACTGGAAAGCATGGTTATAAAAAAAATAATAGATTGTATAGAGTTGGACAGGCTAACGATGAAAATAAAAGACAGAGAAGATTCAATTTATTATAGGGCCTGGTATGCCTGGTATGAGTGGTTTAGAAATAAAAAGAAAATAAAATGGCAATTAGGAAAAGAATGTGGGAATATGTAAATATGTAAATATACCATGGAGAAGATTGAGATGTAAGGATAAAAGATATTGATTTATAGTAAGATTAAGATGTAATGGTAAAGGAATAAGTAAATACATATACTGAAAAATGTGAGGAGATGCAAAAGATGTCTTGATGTTGATAACAATGTATAAAGTTTTTATGTTTTTAAAATTTGGAAGCTTAATAAAATTTATTTAAAAATACAGAAAAATTAAGCAATGAAGGATTATAATTTAATGTGAATATGTGTATCAAGAGATATGGTTGGTTTTATTATTTTGCTTGTACTGAAATGTATGATGTATCGGTGCCACACTGTTTATGTATTGATGTGTACGTGTAGATTGAAATTAAAAAAACTGGATTATAATAATAAAAAAGTTATCCTGGGACTTCCGGTTTGAGCTTCTTCAGCAATAGACCGAACCTCGTCTCTGCGAGGCTTCGATCCGTGCCCGCCGCTGGAGGGCCCCGAGCCAGCTGGTTTTGGGGCTAAGCCACCCAGTAGAGGTGGTGAATAGGGGGGAGACTGCCAGCAAGGTTGAGGAGAGCTGCATCCCTCCTCCCCAGCTGGCCATTACTCCCTTTCCCGAAGGCGGTTGCAGTGGTGGTCAGAAATGGCCACTACAAAGAAGAACTCGACTGGAAAAGAATGTGCAGGAGGAAGATAAGAAGAGAACATTTTGGTTGACCGGGTCAAACAGCAAAAGCAACAAATAAGGTACCCTGGAATTGAAAATGTTAAAAAACAATAACATTGTTCCCTAAGAAGATTATTAAGCTGCGAAGGAGAGAGAAAAGGGAAAAGATTTGGTTTTCTCCTTTTCCTATACTGACAGCTAAGAGACTTAAGCAAGAAATTGGAAAAAAAATCCACTTTGACATCCATAGGCATTTAATGATGAAAATAAAAAGTCAAAGGGATAATAAAATATTATAAAATATTAATTATTTCTGGACTAATTAAAAGCTTTTGAAAACAGGAAAGGAGAGAAAAAGAATAAAAGGGTAGGATCTGGAAGGGAGGAGACTGTCTGGAATTAAAAAAGAACTTACAGCAAAATCTCAGCAAGATTTCCAAAAGATACATTCTAACTGAAATATCGCAACAAAAACCCCAGGAAGAGAAAGTCGAAAAAGAAATAAGAAGATATAACTCGGGACTATCTGGATTACTTGATGATTTCTGGATTCTTGGTTATTCTTTTGAATGACTAAAATCAATCGGGTGGTTGTTTAAAACTTTTAAAATGGCTCCACTTTTAGAAGAACTGAAAATGGAACTTAAAAGTACAAAGAAGATGCACAAGAAGGAGAGGTTCTTTTGGCTTCATATTTCAGTTTTTAGAAATGGAGATTTGGAATTATGAGAAACAACAAGAAATGCCTGCAGAACAAGAAGATTGCGACAAAGAAGAAGCCATCTTTAATGAAGAAGTAATCTTAGATGGGGAAAAAGGAAAGGGGGAAAGAGAATGGAAAGTTTAAGATTGGGGAAAAACAACTCCCCCAAAAAGAGTAAAAATAAGTATAAAATCAGAAAGCAACAGAAGAGGGAAATGCAGAAGAGAGAATTAGAAGTAGAGAGACAAGGGGGTAAAAGGGGAGGGAGAAGATGATAGGGAAGAAAGAAAGGAAAAGAAGTTATAAAGGACAGAAGCAAAATATAGAGAAACAGGGCCTATTTAGAGATAATGGGTGAAAACTTAATGGAAAAAGGGATTCTGCAAATGTACATAAGATAGTATGGTTATATTAGAAACAGAAATAATTTTAGAAAATATGAAACAATGTATGATTAAAATGTCTGATAAAATAGCTGTCATAATTCAGTGGATGCTTGTCAATAAATAAATGTAACAAAAGGTATATTTAATGATTTATAAAACACGTGAAGAGAAATAAGGGAAAAATTAATTATGATTATATGTGTTTTTAAGGAAGTATGATATTTAATTGAAAAGAAGTGTTAAAGATGTTATGGTTTTAATGATTATTAATGATAGAACTGAACTGGAATGGAATGAGGGTTTATAATTACATATATTTACAATCTTTTTAAAAAAAGAATATAGTGTGTATTATAAAAATGTGCCAAGCAGAATTCGATTGGAAGTTATGTATTATGTATTATATTGAAGGTCATAAACTTAAGGTATATATTGAAGTTTAAATAAGAGTTGAATGGGTGTAATTAAAAGATATAAAGGTGTCATACTTCAATTAGTAACTACAGGAGAAAATTTGTTTAATGAGAAAAGATAATATGAAATTGAAACAGAACAGACAAAAGTATAAATATAATGATTTGAATTGAGATGAGATAATCAAAATAAAATTGAGAAAATTAAAAGAGGGGAAAAACTATATAGAAAATGTAAAATAGTATAAGATATGGAATAGAATACAAAAAGGAGCATGAAATTGAGTTTTGTATCTGTATAAAGAAGTTCAACCTGGGACCATGCTATTTTCAAAAAAGATGTTTTACTTGTATTTTGTGTGTGAAAACCCAAGTAAAACTTTATTTAAAAAAATAATAATAAAAAAGTTATGCCAAGTCCCCTCCCCTAGGAGTCCAGACTTGTCATCCAATCTGAGTTGTGTATAATGTTATATGGGGTACATCTTCAGGTGGTTTCCCACTCATCTGGTATGCCAAGACGGTTGACTTTGGCCTAGTAGAGATAAGTAAGCAGAAAAGCATCCCCTCCTTTTTAGTTCACACAAGAATGTCTTCGCACTCCTGCAAACTTCCTCCCCACAAATACCAAGGTACCCCTCCCCAGAGGTGGTATTCAGCAGGTTCTGACCAGTTCTAGAGAACCGGTAGCAGAAATTTTGAGTAGTTTGAAGAACCAGCAAATACCACCTCTGACTGGAAATTCCTCTGCCATGACGACCAAGCCACACCCACAGAACCAGTAGTAAAAAAAATTGAATCCCACCACTGCCCCTCCCCCCATTTCTATGGTAGCTGACAAGAATCAAGCAGCAAAATATGTCAAGAAAACTTCTTGGAGGCTAACACCAACCCACGACACAGGTTGTTGTGAGGAAAATAGGGGGAAGGAGTATTAGGTATGTTCTTTGCCTCGAATTAAAAAAAGATCCGGAAAAATCCTATAAAGACCCGATTAGAGTTAGATTTTGCCATATTTATTTCTTGGCATCTTAAAAAGAAATATGACATGAAGGAGCTTGGAAAGCCACTGCCAATCAAATTTTAATAGTCTTAATAGTCAGTTTTGCCTAATTCTGTTAGAAACCCTAGTCCTGTAACAGATGCTATGTTCTGATGAAAGAACATGGTTTGATACAAATGAAGAAGTAAATGCTCAGACATTTTAAGTGGTTCTTTACTTTTATCTGTTCCTCATAACATGTTTGTTGCTTGAAGTTGTTTGGATAGCACTGTGCTCTATGGACTTTGTCTAAGTATGATGAACTCTTAGTGAATTTTCTTCCTTTTGCATAATCCTAGGCCACCACTAGTTATCTAGTAAAGCCTTTAATACTCATGGATCTTGTAGCAGTACTAAGAATTTAGTAATTCTTTACTATGATGAACTTCAATTTCTTAAATGCTTCTTTGGGTTCAAACATGATATACAGTAGCATAGACAACTGCTACTGTATAATATAGGTAGACAGACAGACAGACAGACAGACAGACAAATAGTTTAAGACATTTGTTCTCAGGAATGAATTGGAATTCTAATGCATGCAGGATACAATTTATTGAAAATAAGGGTGAATATTTTGATGGCATCTTAATGAATGAGAACATTTTTCTCCACATTCCCCTTTTCACTTATACTGTTTAATTTGATTGGGGGAAAATGATGAAGGGAATCAGCTGTAGTTTCATTTAATTAGAGTGGCACCTTAAACAGGTTCCATGGAATATATTGGGAATATTTCAACATTCATTATGATAATTTCTTTCAGTACAAAATTTTATATTAGAGGTTATAGTTTAACAAGGTTTTATTGTACTGATCTAGTGGAGTTTTGCAGTTTCTTTTTAAAGTCCAGGCTTTATGAGCTTTCATCACAGCTTGGAAGAAGGAAATAAAAAAACACCTATTAATAAGACTTTTCTTGAGTTAATGGGAATATTATGTGGTGAAATGATTTCTGTAAGATGTGCCCAAATAAAAATGAACCTTGTAGAAACTATTATGCATGATACAGAGGGATATGCAAAATCTCACATGAAATGTTACTGATTGCATTAGAACTCTCATGATCACTTAAGTGTTTGGTGGCTGAAGACAGTTGCCCTTTGAATCTTTTGGATTTCCTGATATGTCTCATCATAAAAGGAAATCTCATTCACTTAAAACATCACTTTTCAGTGTTGTTCTTTGATAAATGTCTTGTGAGTATGAAAATTCAGTTGGAAACTGTTTAGAAGAAAAATATAAACTTGACTCTGTAGGCATCACGAAGACCACAACTGCCTTTCAGCAGTTGACCCATACTTGTGTGTAGATCTGTAATACCAAGTGCATTAATTCAGTGGTATTATAATAAAACTGTCAGGCATCAATATCAGTAACTTAGACCAGCATTTTTAGATTTTCTGTAGGCAAAATGCAGCTCTTTAGAGTTGAAAAATGAGGTGTGATTTTGTAAGGCATGGCTGAAAAACAACAGATGCTGACAACTTTTGGAGTTAATTTTTTTCCTTAAAAACACATCTGTCATCAGCCTCCACTTAGAAGAGCAGTGAAGCACATATCTAAATAAACATGGCACTTGGCTCCAACACCAAACCTGCTTTCTACATAACAGCAGCTATTATTTTGTCATTGTGGATAGAAGGTATTTCAGCAGTTAACCAGTGGCTTATAGCTACAATTTGACCACACAACTATGCTACATTTCTAAAACAATTTCAGATGACATCTTTGCATATTGTTAAAAGATGGGCTGACATTGTCAGATTAGAATTACTGTAAAGCTTGCTGATAAAGTCTGATCATTTATACAGCTAAAAATACTGTGCTTTGGAAGAAGAGGAGAGAGATTGGTTTCTTATGGATGAGAGTTAAACGATTTGAGAAAATGGGTGTCTCCTCCCCCCTCTCCAGCTTTCCAAACCTTAAGGGATGAATTCACAACATTTTTTTTCTATCCTAAGAAAATAAAAAGGTAGATATTGCCATTTACATTCACTCTAAATTCTCAGATTATCACTTTCTGGAATACAGAAAAATAAGGGGAATCCTCTAGAATACTTATTATTTGTAAATCTATTTTCTGATGCTAGATATTTACTTAGGTTCTTTGGTTCTGATTGAAAGAAAAGGGCAAGAAAACTAAGCAAAGAAAGCAACATAGTGGAGGCATCAGTGTGAATTGTAACATACAAATATGATAAAGCTTACCTATTTTAAGTTAGAGTCAAATTGAGTAAGGTGGACTTAAAGTCCCATTAATATGTGTTACGTCTCAAAGGGAATGAACTTGTCTGGATTAGCTTTGTTCACATTTATTATTTGCTTATACTATATTTATATCAATTTCTTTAAATTGAAAACAAATCTCATAAAGCTTCTTAATCTTAAAAGTTTTTGGCACAGTTGTATAAGAATATGAAACACTCTTGTAACTGGGTGGGAGCTTCAACATCTCATGAAATATTTATTTTTTACAAGACATCTTGTAAGAATTTGGGATAAGATTCTAGAAATGTGGCCCAGTCAGCAATATTATATGAATTTTTTCATCTACAAGCTGAAAAAGTTGCCAGCTCATGTATGTATATATTACCAGACCACTCTAGATGTATGAACAAGATGAAATATGGTGGAAGACTAGGGTGAGCAGCTGTTAGAGAAGATAGATCTGGTGATTGGCACCAATGCCACATTCTACTCCACTGTGTTCTAGTCCAATGCAAAGTCTTCAGACCCTCAGTGCTCTTAAGTTTCTGCTTAATGCAGGGTTGTTTTGTAATAAGAGTTGCCTTATCCTTGATTTTATTATGAATGAAAGGAACAACTTCATAAGCATTACTGAAATGTAATGCTTGAGCACAGAAGGAGAGTTTCATGATTGGAAATGTGCCCACCTAGATTTCTTGGATTGGTGGCTGCCTGATGCAACACCATGGAAACTGAAGCACCTGATGGTCCTTGTTAAGTTTCAGAAGAAATGAGATTGTGCATAAGGTCTATTGCATTATTTGACTGATGTTTTAGTCACTGCATCAAATGAGAGGGCAATGGTGATTTGTGATCAGATCGTGCCCATCTGGACTCTCTGTGTCCAGACCCCAGTGAAAACCAGGATGCTCTGGTTTTCACAGTAACTTTGGGAAATGAATGAAAACTCCCTTTGTCCTCTTCATAATATAAAATAAAGGTCACTAAGTTTTTTTGAAACTGTCAAAAGTCCTCATTTTGATTCATAGATGTGCTTGGACACTGGCTAAACATAAGTTAACTGCTTTTCTTTCAGAACTTCAACTTCCTAAAATTTGGTGATAGGAAGTTAAAAGAAGCTGGCTAACAACTCTTCAGGCTCAAGCCTGTGATTTTTCAGAACAGTCTGCATATTTTACAAGGATAATTACCTGTGAACTGTTAACCTTGAAGCTGACCTGCCTGTGGCCATTTTCTTTTCTGTAGCTTTTCTGTAGGGATTTTTCTTCACATGGCTTCAGGCTTGACACAATCTGGAGCTGAGGGTGTGTTTGTGTGTGTGTAGAGATAACAGGGGTTTTGTAGCCAAACAAAATAGTTTTCTTATGAGCCAAGAACATTCCAACTGCTGAATGGCCAGAGGAGGATGAGAAAAGTAACCAAGCAACCACCCAGATTGGACAATGTAACTTATTGTTTGCGAGTGCAGGAAACTTTCACTTTTTAATAAGGTGGAAAATACAGGAACTCTCAGAGTTGGAATTCTACCAATCTGTGCCAAGATGATATCTTCAAATAAAACTGTTCTTTGAGAAATCAACCTGCCTTGGAGCTATGTTTGCAATGGGTGTATTACTTGGAACCCTGACATTTTTTTCAAAGTAATGATTTAGCCAATAATGTATTATTTGGGTTTAAAACCCTTGATTCCCATGTAGCTTCCACATTAACACACAATTCACACAACACAGTATAAAAGAGTATTAGATTGCTTTATTGGAAAAGAGGAAGCAGAGAAGGAAATATAATAAAGCACTGCTGAGGAACAGTATAGGTCAAAATGCTTGATCTTTAACTCAGCCCTGGCTGTGGAAGCCTCTTTAAAGATTGGTAGTGTTGGAAGAAATATCCATCTGGTTCAGTTCCAAGCTAGGAGAAAGACACTGGAAACATGGAGGCTGATTGGAAAGATGGTTTAATGGTGAACATGCTTAACTGGAGAATCTGGTTTATAAGACACCCAGGGGGAAACAGGGTCATTGGTAACTGTAAATTACGTATGCCAGAGTTGGCTTCATACAGGGCAATGCCAGTATGCCACCTCTAATAAATCTTTTGAAGTTTTTTGGCTTAAGGATCATGATTTAATTAGGGTGATTGCTGGAATCCTGACAGCAAGCCAACTCTCATAATAAATCAATATTACTGGGGTCATGGGTCCCGGCCTCTTTGATCTCTCCCCAACATCTGGGGTGTGTGGAGAGAAACTCAGGCAGCCATGGCAGAGGATGGGCTATCAGAAGGAGAAATACACTTGGCCTCCAGCCAGAAGCAAACAGAAGCTTATAGCAAAATTAAAGCTGAGATCAGCCCCCCTTGAATTCTGAAGTGGAGAAACTTGCTCCAGTGGAGGAAAGAAAACCAGATAAGTACTGGTGGAAAAAGAAAATTCCTAAAGCTTCTGAGGCTGAGTTTCCCCACCCCCAGGCCCAAAAAGGGAGAACACCCTTGAGTAAACTGGGAAGAGTAGATTGGATGTGGGACTGGGCACAGGCCAGGGCCCCAAAGTCCCTGATGGAATCCCTGGGGAGATCCATGGAGCAACTGAGGGAGGAATTTGATCATCATGCTGCCAAAAACAGAGGGGAGTTTTTACAGAGCCCTTTGAAGTGAGGAGAAGCAGGTGAGACCACAGCCCTCCTTCTCAACCCACCAGAAGAAAAAGGAGCCCAAAGCTGCAGCCAGTGCCTCTCCATGCAGCAAGCAACCCACTCCCCCTGTGCGAACTAGAGCCAGGGAAGAAAGCTAGCCACCTTGAGTGCAGGCTTACAGAGGGCAACAGGAGGAGGGAGGAGCAGTACTCAACAAACTGCCCTGGTTCAAGGGGAAATTTGATGGGGACCCAGACCAGCTAGTTCTATTCCTTGATTCAACTGAGATCCACCTAGAATGCTATGGACACCTCTTCCTATCCCCCAGAGCCATGGCAAACACTATTTCTGAGGGGCTAGAGGGAGAAGCAAGAGGATGGCTAGCAACCCTCCACAAGAGAAGCCCTCCCCCAACTGCAGGACATAGATGACTTCCTATTACTGCTAGAGGCCAGATTTGAAGAGGACCTGTATCTGGAAGATGAGCTTAGCAACCTAAAGCAGGGAGGGTGACCCATCAAGGAACACATCCGTGAATTCAGAAGGATCAGTGGGAAGCTACCCCTTTTGGCTGAGCGGACACTGATTAATTTTTTCAGAACAAGCCTAGACAAGCAAATTAGCCAGTAACTGCCTACCAGGACATCCCGAACTGACTCTCTGAGTAGTTCCGAATGATCATAAAAATTGATGAGTCATTACACACTAACAACATGAGAAAGCCACAGGAAACCAAAGAGGGAGGTCAGCCAGACCAGAGACCATCCAGCTGAGAAGGAATCACAGCACCACAACTGGTCCCAGAACAAGCCCTCCTACAAAGTTCAATTATATGCTACCAATGTAGGTGGATGGGTCACATGGCAGCAGTGTGCCCAACCCCAGGCCCAAAACCAAGGCCGGAACCACCACCCAGAGCATGACCGGAACGAGGCCCCAGATAAGTCACCAATGCATTCCAGAAGGCCCTTCAAGCTGCAGAGGTTTCTTCCTACCCAGCTGCAGGAGGGTGGACCCCCAGACAACGAATATATTTAATTGGAGAATGTGAATGATGACACCAAGTCCGTAAACGTGCTTAATTGGAGAATCTGGTTTATGAGACACCCGGGGGGAAAGGGGAAACAGGGTCACAAGTGACTGTAAATTATGTATGCCGGAGTTGGCTTCATACAGGGCAATGTCAGTATGTCGCTGCTAATAAATCCCTTGAAGTTTTTTGAAGTTTGGCTCAAGAATCATGATTTAATTAGATTGCTGGAATCCTGACAGGTAGTTTATTAAAATAATAAAAAAGGTACACAAAACTAGATTTTGTTCCAAAAAAATTTAAAATATTAATAAAAAAACTATTACATAATATAATACTTTACCAAAAACAATAAAAATATTATTTAAAGTATTGCTAAATTGCTTTTTATTGGTGTTTTCACTTGCAGTTTACTTTTGTTTTACAGAAGCATCATCAACTGTGTCATGTGCTTGCAAACTTTTTTTTTTTATTATAGGAACAGGATCCCATTCTTGCAGAGGTAGGCCAATTAGATTAATAGTCAGTAGGTTCGTTACACTGGACAATTTCTGCTCTCTGAACATATTATGTTTATTTGTAAGAAACCCCTTTCCACTTCTGCTGAACTGACTGCAATTGTCCTGACAATATTTCTTGCTTTTTAAATGCTGCCAGGAATTGCATATTTCTCCTAATCTTAACACATTTTCTATAAAATCTCATTAATAATTAATATTAATTTCATAATGGAAATTTTCACCAAATGCAACCAATTGTTCTTCAGCTGCTTTCCAAGGAACCACCACTTCTTCAATGTTCCAGTAATCTGGCTCCAAAAAATTGAGAAATTTTAATTTATCAGTGTCTTTAAATTGGCTTTAAATTGACTTTGTTGGAGAGGAAATTCATTGTAAATTAAAGAAAAGAGGTTTATCAGGACAAGGACTCCGCTTCATGCTGTTGAGGGAAGCCTAGTCAGAAGAGGTAACTGGTTTTATAATCCTATATGGGATTTAGATCATACACATGTTATCATAATGAATGCAGAACTGATACTAGGCTTGGATTTTGAATATTAATTGTTTTTTAAAAGGGTATGAAGATTCTGATTTTGCAGATACACACTGGTTTGTGCAAAGTTCCCATGTGTGTTACAAAGCTTTTACTCAAAAACTGAATTAGCTATAATATTTCTGATCTCCAATGTCTGTATTTCAAAGAACAAGAATAATTTATGGCCAAGGTATCTTTTGATAACTATGCTGATGGAAATTAAAGTTGTGAAATGTATTTGTATTTCTGAAGTTGACATATGTGATAAGCATGGATTTCCAATCTTCTTTAAGAAGAAAGTGTCTGTTGCATAGACTTGTGTGTGTAGCCTATTAGAATTAATAGATGTTCATTAAAAGAATATTACTACAGTACATTGTGTGAACAACCCTACAGTGTAAGTATTTGGTAATGGAGAAATCCCTGGGGTTTCCATCCAGTAGCTCAATTTTCTTTAGTTCAATACCCAACTAACTATAACTTCTGTAATTTTCAATTTTTATGAGAAATTGTGTATTAATCTATATCTATAAAGCTACATCATTTAGGTAGTATGATAACTACATCTGGAGAGTCGTTTTTCTGCAGCTACAGAAACAGCTCAGGAGGTTTTCCATATCCTGTTTAAAATTAGCCATCTCAGCAACTACAATCTAAAGATTCAGTCTCCCACCCACCCAGTCTTTCCCAGAAAGATTTATGGCGTATTGTATTGAATATTAGACTAAATATCCATCGTGAGGAATATCTAATATGTTTGACAGCATGCAAATTCACTGGTTCCCCTGATTAGTCTTCAGACAAATTGTGAGTCCAGGTCTCACAATTGTGGATTAGAAAATGAGACCTGAACCAAATTTACTTTAAGTAGCCTGCACTCATCCTAGTTTCCCTTCCAGGTTTAAAAAGATTAATTTGTTTCTTATGGCATTATAACATGCAGTGAAACAATTACTGGGAGGAAAAATAAAGCCACCCAATTTTCTACCTCAACCTTTTGGCTATGTTAAGAATATCCAACTGGAGCTATGGAAATGATTCATTGATTGAGTGATCCATTATGTGCCATCAGATTGATTTTGACCTTTTTCCCCCCAGGATTATTTGGAAATCTGGTCCTTCAGTTCTTCCTACTGTGCACCTGTTACATTGTAACTGAGGCTGTTCATCTTGCAGTTGATCCTCCTCCTCTTTTATTCTACTTTTCTCAATGTCAGAGCATTCTCCAGTTTCAGAGCACAGCTCTAGCTTCAGAAATAGGTTGTCACTAAATGCGTCTGGAGTAGGATCATTTGAGCCTTGTCTCTTATACCTCAGATAGGAATTCTGGATCTATTTGTTCAATATTTCATTTATTTGTTTCTTGGCTGTCCATGAGATAGTCTTCTCTAACACCAAAGTTCCAAAACATCAGTGCATGTGTGCATATGTGCACACCCATCCACAGTAAACACCAAATGTTTACTTCTTCTTGTATTTTTCCTCATTTGGGATTGCACTGTAATATAGGTATGTATGGTTGGTTGTCTAGTTTAACTTCTGGAGACTAAGGCTAGTGGGTTTCTTTGCAAGGCTGCTGTTTGATTTCCAGGCTACTTTTAGAAAGATCTCTAATATGTAGCTATTTATGAATGTAGGAAATAATCTGTTCAGTATTATTTCCTCATATATGCTACTCCAAATAATAAAAAGGATTCTTCCTGTTATTATTCTCCTATTGTTATATTTCTGGTTACTTTGCTATACATACTGAATTGTAATTTGCTGTATCACATATTGGTTACAAAAGCTACAAGATCACATCTGGTTTACTTTCTTCCCTTCTCTTATTTTCCTTTCCATTATTCATGTCCTCAACTTCAATCGTCTACAATGAAACTTCAGTCAATGTCTCTGTTTCCTTTCTTAAATTGTTCCCATCAAAATGTGGTTTGGTTGCTGCTCATATTTGGACATGTAGGTATTCATTATGCAAGACTCAGTTTCCCTAACTCTTCTCTCCTTTTCCTTCTTGTTTTTGAATAAGAAAGTGGAAGTTATTGTTTTAGTTTTCAATTAGCCATGAGTGATTATATACAAATCCTGGTATGGTATGATTAGTCTTTTTTTTAGAAAACATTGCAAGTCTAATCACAATGGCACACCTAAATTTATTGCTTTTTCATGTAACACTAAGAGACATTAATATCCTGATGTTGTTGGCTTCATAACTTCCAGAACACCTAATTAGCATTCCTTCTGGTTGACTAAAAGGACAATAGAGATATAGCTTTATCTTTCATTCCACTTTTCTCAACATCAGAATATTCTCCAGCTTCAGAGCACAGATCTAATTTCAGAGATAGGTTTTCACACATAATGTGTCTGGAATTGACTAAAGTTTGATTGACTAAAGGATAGTACAGAGATAGACTTTTTACCAGCAGAAAAAAAAAGACCTCCATCTTTCTCATTGTTTCATATGTTGGGGTGGGGATTTCAGGAACAAAGAGGGGGGTGGAACGGTACAAATTGTGGTGATTATACTGTGGTAAATCACAGTATAACTCCCAGGCTTTTGTAGTTGTTTTTTGACATTAACTGAAAGTAAATGAGACAATGTTTGTGGAGAGGCATACATTCCATCATGTTCTCCTTATAGATAATGTTGGAGAGGGAAAGTTGTTTGGTTTTAACAAGAGCCCTGATGTGGTGAAGTGCCATAACATGTTGACTTCATTGGTGGGATGGAAAGGAGCCAAAGAGCCAGGATGTGGGAAGAGGGTTTCCCTCAAAAAGAGAGACTGCCTACCTTGTAGCTTCTGCTATCAACAATGTTTGCATACTCATGTTACTCCACTTTAACTGACCAAAATCCTTATTACCAAGTTTCAGTGTTAAGCCCCATCTCAGTAAGTATAGGATGAAACGTAAAATTCCTGATTTTCTTTATATGGAAAATGTTGATTCACATAATTCACCAAGAAAAATTGGAATACCACAAACTGAAAACAGTTTCTAATCAGCCAGCAAACAGAAACTGTAACCATGACTGAAGGTGATTTTTATTTCATGGTTTATGCTAACCTGAGCTTGGTGCATGAGAACCCACAACAAGCATATGAGACTTCTATAGAATAAATTATAAGCAGGGACTAATATATATTTTGTTTGTTTCTGAGTCTAAAAGTCAGAAATTTTTTAGTATAATTAATGACTTAAATATTCAGTTTAATAAGTTAAAATAAATAAATTCATTGAATCAAGATGTCTGTGTTACAGGTTTAACATAGTTTCTTTACTAAGAAGAGAAAAACCCACTGAAATCATTACAATGCATTCTGCTGTAAGATTGGTACACTGAAGTTTGCTCTTGTGTTCTTTGGAAGCACAACCCTTGGAAGTTAGAATACATGAGAAACATATGACCTGCATCATATGTTTCAATATGTTTGCCATTTGTGGAGAAGAATGATTGTAATTCAGTGGCTTCCTTTTGATCTAAATTGCTAGCTGATGGACAGCATACAAAAAAATTGTTGCAGCTGGGTGCAACCAAATAAAAATGTTATTCCAAAAGAGGACTACTGTTGTAATTACATGGAATTTTAATATTCCAAGAATATTAAATTTTATGGTATGCAAATCAGGAGTTTTTTTAACAGCTAACCAAATTGATCAATTTCCACAATTTGTTAATATATTTTCTCCCTGGGTTATTAAATATTCAGTATTAAATACTATCCTTAATATTTAAGATGGGAAATTTTATAAAGGATAATTTAACATTTGTAAGCTGTTAATATTTTTTAACATATCATATACCACCAAAATACAGTACACAATGAATCAAAGCAATGAAGCCTATTTATAAAAAAAAATGACAAATTATATTAAGCTAATCAAAAACTTATATTGAAGCTAGTTTAAGAAGGCATTTTCATTTTTATTTAGAGATTTCTAGATACATGAATAGTAAAGAAAATAAATAATAAAAACTATTTACTATCTTTTCTATTTTACTTTACTAATTTTATAGTAATAGAATGTTGAAGGTTTGAATGCGCTTCCCCCTTCTCCTTTTATCTTCTGGGGAATTAGGGAGGGGCTTTTCAGAGATTTTTTCACAAGTTAGCTTCCTGGAAGGGAGTCACCAGTTGGTTGGCTTCAGCGATTCACCTTTTAGCACCACTTGTGTTCCAGGCCAGTCTGAGAGCTCCTTTTGGCTTGGCCATCCTCTGCTGCCAAATTTTTCACCGGACAGCTTCAGGAATGTGGATCTGCAGGAGGAGTGTGCTAGCTACCAGTGCTGGTGTGCTGCTACAAAGTCCAGCCCTACTTAGCTCCATTTTAAACAACAGTTATCAAGGGGCTAAGAAGCTGTCAAGATGGCTGAACAGCTTCTGTTGGCCAACAGCATGGCAGGGCAAGAAGCCTCTCCTCCTCCTCCTCCTCCTAATAAGAGATCCAACTCCAGAAGGGGTAGATTAGCCAGCCAGGAGGCAGCTGAGAAAATTAAATCCAAGGCTATCTACTCCAGAAAACCACCAAGGGCTGAAGAGAAAGATGCCAACAGGAGACAGAAAGCCCTGGAGAGACAGTTTTCCAAAGTGCAAGAGAGAGCTCAGCAGGAAAGTATCACTTCTCTTCTCTTGCCTTGACTGAAACTATTATTCCCCCCACCAGCTTTGCAGACTAGTGTTGCAGTTCCTATTAGCTGGTCACCAGAGGGCGATAGAGAACATTTTTCTATTTTCCAACTGAAGGCCAGGCTGAGATAGTGCAGTTTCCCTTTGATTGTAGGGCAATTGAAGGAGCTGATCCCCAGCTTAGGGAGAGGGCTTTCACCCCTGAACCATTCTTTACTGCCACTGCAATGGGGGTCCACCCATTAGATAGACAGGGGCCTGGTCAATTTGAGGAGCTTAAATTCCTCATTTCACAAGCTATCATCCAAGGGGTGTGCATAAGAGCACCAATGTGCCTACCGTCCCTGTCCTATTGTTCCTTTTATATTTTTTTATTTTTCTTATATGTATCCATGTATTCATAACTATGTTTTTACTTATACCTATTATTTTGTAAGCAATTGACAAACAAAATAAATAATAAATAATAATAAAAGAGTAGCCAATACCCTTGACTCTTCCATCCAGTGCTGTTCAAGTCCCTCCTTCATAAGGCCAAGGCCATGGCTGAGATTGGGACTTCTTCATCCACATCTGTGGAACCATCAGGTACTCAGGTGTCAGATAAGGCTGAATTTTCTAAACCCATTGTGACACAGGAAAATATCCCCTGCCCCAGGTTCTTCCTAGAAGTAGTTCAGAGGCAGTGGAACCAGCCTGGTACATTCCCCAAACTGGATAGCAATGACAGGAAGCATTTTAATATGGCTCCTTCTTTGTCAGACACCTTAGAGTTGCCTTCAGTGGATGACCCTCTGGCCTTCCTCTCAGCCATTTCTTCGGAGGATCATAGATATGATGAGTCAACAAACATCCGAGGTTTGAAGCTATTTATTCTTCTACGCACCCAGCATCTGGCAATAATGTTTTGAAACCAATCCAGGTTAGCGCTGGGAGAGTTTGCCTTCCAGTGCTATTTATCAAACTCCCCACCCACCTAAATGCAGCTACCTCCGCCATAATCTACATTCCCGTTACCCATTCTAATATGGCTATTCTGTTTGTGCCCTTTGTAGCCTAATCACCTCCCTTCCTCATACTGATCCCCATCCAAGTTACATCCTCAATCCACAACCCACAAACAAAAGGAAAAAACTTTTCTCTAGTATTTGATGCTGGTCGGCAGCTCAGGAAACCTTACTCCACCACAATGCCGACACTGCCAGGGATTTCCTTTTCCAGCCAACAATGTAGTGAAATGACTGCAAAGCAATGGGCAGCAGCCCAGGAATCCCCACTCCTCTGCAATGCTGTAACAGCCAGGGATTCCCACTCCACTGCAATGCTGTAACAGCCAGGGATTCCCACTCCTCTGCAATGCTGTAACAGCCAGGGATTCCCTTTCCCAGCCAACGTTGCAGCGAAATGGCTGCAAGGTAAAGGCTGTCACTTCTGGGATTGCTGGTGGGATTGCTGGCGGGCAACAACACACGGAGCCCGACACTTCCTAGTTTCCCCTTCAGTGGTCTCTGGGACATTGCTGAGGGTCTGAAGCCCGAGGACTGGAAGGCGGAATTGAATTTCCACCAGACACACTTAGCGAATGCCTGAGCAGTTAAGGTGGCCACTGCCACCTCCTTTTTCATTAGAACCTCCTTGCTTTGTCTCAAGGAGTTACAGGCGAGGGTTCCTCCAGAAGAGACACATATTCACCAAGATATAAGCTGGTGGCAGCTGCCAAGTTTTCAGCTAACTCCTTGTTACATGCTGCCCATTCCTCCTTGAGGGGTCTTGCCTCTAACATTACCTCATGCCGTCTTTTATGGCTTCACCTATGGCAAGTAGATGCCAATACCAAATGGAGATTGGCTTCAGCTCACCATAAGGGTTCCTCTCTCTTCGGAGGGGCCTTGAATCCATTCATAATGGAGAACAAGGACAAGCATAAAGTCTTGTCCTCTGTCACTAGGAGGGCTGATAGGTGGGCCTCGCCTTATGTACACTGGACTTCCTTTCGTCAGTGGACAATGTTACCGATCATTCCTCCTTTCAGTGTCCTTCCCCGCCCCCAGGTCTGACCTACAGGACAGATCTACTTTTAGGGAGAGGTACAGACAACAACAGCAACCTCAGTCCAAGTGTCCTTTTGTGGAGCGGGGGGAGGGCTCCCCTTTCACCACTTCAAGTGACTGCCAGAGCTCACCCCCCACCCACCCCCATTGACAGGCATTTAACTCTATTTGCCACCAGAGGGAGAAGATGACTTCAGATTTGTGGGTTCTGAATACTCTAAGATTCGGCTTAACTCTGGAATTTCTCTCCAGTCTTCCAAGGCACTTTATCTGTGCCCCACCTCCAGGAACTCCATTAAGAGGGATCTCATGGACAAGGCAATTCAACATCTCCTGGACATCCAGGCCATCGAGCCAGTTCCAGAAGATCAACAGGGGCATGGATTTTACTTGATTGTATTCCTCATTCCTAAGTCCTCGGGGTGGTGGTGGAGACCAATTCTGGACCTCAAAAGGTTAAATATCCATATGACATACAAGAGGTTCAAAATGCACTCTCTGAAGTCAATTATGGATGGCGTCAGGGAGGGCGACCTCCTGTCATCTATTGACTTGACAGAGGCATACCTCCACATCTCCATCCATTCCCGGCACTGAAGGTACTTCAGGTTCTGTTACTCGGATCACCATTTCCAGTACAGAGCCCTGCTGTTCAGCCTAGCCTTGGTCCCCAGATCCTTCACAAAGATCCTGGCAGCACTGGCCATGTACCTCAGAACCATCCCAGTGTGCCTCCAGTGCTACCTGGACAATATCCTCATCCAATCATCCTTGCCCCAGCTTGCTCAAGAGGATCTGGAGACGACAATCTCCAGGATCACGGACTTTCCATAAATTTTCAGAAAAGTCATCTGATACCTACCACTAGACTGCTCCATTTAGGAGCAGTGATAGACACCAGGCTGTGCAAGTTCTATCTTTCCCAGGAGCCACAGGACAGTATCAAGTCCTTAGTCACTCAAATCAGGACAGAACACCTTGTTCCATTGGCAGTTCTCTCTCAGGTCGTGGGAAAGATGGTCTCATGTATAGCCATCATTCCATGGGCCTGATCGCACCTAAGAACTCTGCAATGGTTCCTCCTACCATTCCAGAAAATGGGGGGCAGCAATTCCATTGCCAAGGTCAGAGTTCCACTGGAGACACTTAGGTTCATCAGGTGGTGGGTGTCCCCAGCAATAGCCAGGGGAACACTGTTCAAGGAGCCCAGCTGCCTGACCTTGACCTCAGATACCAGCCTGTTTGGATGGGGAGCCCATCTCCAGCAGCAGCTGGCTCAAGGACAATGGTCTCAGGCAGACCTGAAGAACAACATCAACTGGCTGGAGCTCTGAGTGATCCACCTTGCCTTTCGTCACTTCAAAGCCATGGTAGAGAGACAACACCTATTAATCTTGATAGACAATATGGCTGCAAAAGTGCATATCAATGACCAGGGAGGGCACTCATTCGAAGTCTCTCATGTGCGAGGCAGACCAGTTATTTTCTGGGCAGAGACTCACCTGAGTTCCCTCAAGGCAGAGCACATCTTGGGGCTGGCAAACGTGCAGGCAGACTTTCTCAGCCGGAGCATGGTGGACCACTCTGGGTAGTGGCTGCACCTGGACATCTTCCAGGAACTGTGCCAGAGGTTCGGTCGCCCAATCCTGGACTTATTCACCACCTCAATGAACTCGCAACTGCCCAGATAGTTCACAAGGTTTCTGATTCCGGGAGCAGAGGGAGTCAACGACCTCTGCTGTCCATGGCCCAAGGGCTTGTTGTATGCATTCCCTTCTCT
Organism: Pseudonaja textilis; assembly: GCF_049901715.1. Taxonomy (NCBI): domain Eukaryota; kingdom Metazoa; phylum Chordata; class Lepidosauria; order Squamata; family Elapidae; genus Pseudonaja; species Pseudonaja textilis. Next base: position 64,431,140 of record NC_142008.1, read on the forward strand.
CCCCATCATACCAGGAGTGATCAGGAAACTCCTCGTGGAGCAGGCAGAGATCTTGCTCACCGCACCCCATTGGCCCAGATGGCCATGATATGAAGATATCATCAGTCTCTCTGTGTCCCAGCTTTGCAGAATCCCTCAAGACAGAGTCTCTCTCAGCCAGGGGTCTTGGTCCATCCAGAGCTCAGTGGCTCCAACTGACTGCCTGGCACTTGAGAGACAGATCCTGGTGAGGGACAACTTTTCAAGAAGAGTGATACAGATGATTCAGGCTTCCAGGAGGCCTTCCACTAACAGAATTTACAAATCTACTTGGAAGGTGTTCCACAGTTGGTCTGCTAGGGCAGGTCTGGACCCCATGTTAGTTTCCATTCCTCAGATCCTGGACTTCTTGCAAGAGGGTCTACTTAAAGGGTTAGCTCCTAACACTATCTAGAGACAGGTAACGGCCTGGTCTTCAGTACTGACTTATGGGGACTTAGACTCCATATAACACCATCCAGTGGTGTGCTCCTTTTTAAGGGGATAGCTAATTTAAAGCCATCTGTTGTTCACAGGTATCCAACCTGGGACTTAGATAAGGTTTTACACGTCCTTACCTTACCACCCTTCGAGCCTCTCAGGTCTACAAGTCTGCAATTTTTGTCTTTCAAGATTGCCTTTTTAGTTGCCATCACATCAGCCAGGTGAATCTCGGAATTGGCTGCTCTCTCCATAAGAGAGGAACTCTGTACTTTTCACACAGACAGAGTGGTTCTGCATCTGGATCCCACCTTTGTCTCCAAGATCAACTCCTGGTTCCACCGGGCCCAGGAGATTGTGTTGCCAAATTTCTGCCCAGGTCCTTCCCATCTGCTGGAACAGAAGTGGCAAACTTTGGACATAAGGAGGGCCCTATGCAAGCACATAAAACGGACTTTGCCTCACTGAAAATCTGAATTACTCTTTGTCTCATTCCAACCTTCTTCTCTGGATTCAAAGGTCACTTCATCAACCATAGGCCATTGGATAAGGGCATGTATTGCAAAGGCCTATGAGACTCTGTCGATTCCAGTCCCCAGATGATTAACTACCTACTCTACTCGAAGCGCTGTGACCACAGCCATATGGGCGACCCAGGCTTCAATCAAAGAGATCTACAGGCCGGCGACTTTATCCTCACCATCTCCCTTTGTACGCCACTATAAGTTGACAACTTTTGCCTCAGCTGAGGCTACCTTTGGAAGGCGCGTGCTTCAGCGAGTACATTTAGGTAGGGGGACTCAGGACCACAACAATCCCCACCCATAGGGACATCAGGCTTTGGTATGTCCCATCCATGGATTCTCCAATCGTCGTTCTGGAGAAAGCGTTGTCTTACCTGAGTGCTTCTTCTCAGCAGGACAGTGGAGTATCCACTCCCTCCCTGGGAGGCAGTCAGGTCCCTCGTCCAGCATAGGAAGAGGAGAAGAGCCAACGCCACCAACAAGTCCTTCAGATGACCACGCCTTCATCATGAACTGGGGAAAAGTGACAGTTGTCAGGGGCATGGCAAAGATTATGGACTTAGTCTCTGGGCAGAAAGGCATGTGTCAACCCATCCGTGGATTCTCCATCACTATGCTGAGAGAAGAAGCACTCAGGTAAAACAATGCTCTTTCTATCTTATTAAGTAGTAGTTTATGGTCTACTTTATCAAATACATTACTGGTCCAAGTAAATTATATTCACAGCATTCCTCTGGTCCACTAATTTTATTTTTATTTATTTTTATTTGTCAATTGCTTACAAGATAATAGGTATAAGTAAAAACATAGTTATGAATACATGGATACATATAAGAAAAATAAAAAATATAAAAGAAACTGTTGAGATAATTCCCCAGGTTTCTGGCTCCTAACATTCTCCCCTTTTGGGTAAGACAATATATACAACTTTACATTCTAGGTCCATAATCTTCACAGCAAGCCTTATGCTTTATAGAGCCTTGGGCCTTTGTAAAATGATCTGCTACATTGTTTTCTGACATACAGTATTCCAGCTTAATCATTTTATTTTGCACACATTGTCTCACATTTAAATATCTTAAATCTGTGTGTTTCATTCTTGTTTTAACAGCAATATTTGAAGCCATCTGTATTGCTGATTGATTATCTTCATAAACTACAATAGAATCTGTTACATTAATTCCCATGTCAATTAGTAATTGTTTATACAAAACTACATCTGTACATAGTAAAGATAAACATGAGAGTTCAGCCTCCAATGTTGACAAACTTAGATGTTTCTGTCTAATAGACCTCCATCCAATCAATGCCTTTCCCAATAATACTACAGTACCCGATGTAGATTTTTGTGTAGCAAAACTTGCATCAGCATATACAGTTAAATTCAGTTAATCTTTAGGCTCCAAATACAATGCATAATGCATTGTTTGTTTCAGATATCTTAACACACATTTAGCAGCTTGCCAGTGCCTTTCAGTCGGCTCAGTATTAAATCTCGCTAATCGATTAACACTGTATGCAATATCCTGCTAAGGATCAGGCTGCTTGGCAGAAAGCAATCGATAAGGAACTGGAATCGTTAAAAAGACTGGAGGAATACAAAAATGTTAAGTTGCCACCAGGTAAACATGCCATAGGATGTAAATGGATTTATAAGATTAAGACAGGTGTGGATGGGACTGTTACCCATAAAGCCAGGTTAGTAGCACAAGGATTCAATCAGCAAATAACTACGATGAGGTGTTTGCACCTAGTCTGAAGGCTACTACATTAAGGGCAGCATTAGTGTGCGCAGCTAAGGAGAAATACATTCTAAAACATTTGGATGTAGAGACAGATTATCTGCATGCACCATTGCAACACACTATATATTTTTAAAAAACTTTAGGTATAAAAATGATAATAATGATAATAATGATTGCTGGAAATTGAAAAAGAGTCTTTATGGTTTGAAGCAATCTGGATATGAGTGGAACCAGTGTATAGTTAAAGAATTAACTAAAATAGGCTTAGTAGCTGGCATGGCTGATCCATGTTTGTTTAAAAGAGAAAGTAATGGTATGATTTCATTGTTGCTATTGTTTACTGATGACATAGCATTAATCACCAAAACTGAAAAAGAAGCTACTAAAATAATTTCACTATTAGAAAAGAAATTTAAAATAAAACAATTAGGAGAAATCAAACAATATCTTTGTTTAAAGATAGATAGAACTAGGGAAGGATACACGATCTCACAGGCAGATAAAATTATCCAATTACTAAAAAGTTATAAAATGGAACTTTGTAAGCCAGCTAAGACACCAATGAATCAGGAGTTTAGCCACAGTGATGTTCAAAGTCCTATTTTTGATAAGAACATTTATCAATCCTTGATTGGTAGTTTATCTTATCTCAGTAATTGGTCAAGGCCTTCTATTTTTACAATATTAGACAACAGTTGAGACCTTCAAGTTTCTGAGTTCTATAATTGTGAGAATAATCACAAAACACAGCAGAGACAGTGAACAATATGAAAGAGTTTATTATTAAGCTTTTGCAAAAGGGAATTCTTCTCATTACAGAAGATATTTTCCCGAGGAAGGCTGGGGTTTATATACAAGTTCAAAAATACAGTCTCTGCCCCTTTCCTGGGTTCACAATCTATCCACCTACATATCTCCCTATGCCACACCCATAGTATACCATCGGTATACACACACACACACACACACACACACACACTTGGTCAATCCTTATTCTCTTGCTCCTTCCTCTTCTCTAACCAACCGTATAACTTGTCCCATATTTTATAATATTCCGATTCATCCTTATTTTTTAATTCCTTTGTCAATTTCTCCATTTCTGCGCACATCCAGATTTTCCTAATTATTTCAAATTCACTTGGAGTGTCTTTACTTTTCCATTGTTGTGTACGCCAATCTTGCTGCAGTAATTATATGAATTATTAAATATATATTGTCTTTATCATATTCCCTCATATTAATCCCTAACAGAAAAAACTGTGGTCTATACTCTATTTTCATCCTACATATTTCTTCTAGCCATTTCTGTATTTTTTGCCAATATTTTTGGGCCTCTTTGCAGTTCCACCACAGATGGTAATATGTTCCTTTTTCTTTATTGCATTTCCAGCAAGTGGGGGAAAGTTTTTTTTTTTTTTGAAAATTTTATTTGGGTTTTCACACAAAAAAACCATAATACAAATAAAACATCTTTTTTTGAAAATAGCACAGTCCCGGGTTATCACTTCATACAGACACAAACTCAATTTCATGCTCATTTTTGTGTTCTATTCCATATCTTATTACTATTTTACATTTTCTACATAGTTTTCCCGTCTTTTAATTTTCTTAACTTTATTTTGATTATCTCATCTTAATTCAAATCATTATATTTATACTTTTGTCTGTCCTGTTTCAATTTCATATTATCTTTTCTTATTAAACAAATTTTCCCCTGTAGTTACTAATTGGAGTATGACACTTTTATATCTTTTAATTTTATCCATTCAACTCTTATTTAAGTTTCAATGTATACCTTTAAGATTATAACATTCAATATAATACATAACCTCCAATCGAATTCTGCTTGGTACATTCTTAAAATACACAGTATATTCTTTAAAAAGATGTTTTTTTATATATATATATATATATATATATATATATATATATATATATATATATATATATATATATATATATATATATATGTGGATCTTTGGTTGTTCGGGTTTTCTCCCGCGTAAGATTCAAGTATCTAGGCAACGCGTTTCGATGAAGTCTCATTCATCATCTTCAGGCTTCTGTCTCCGGCTCTGTGCTTTTCAGAGTAATGTGAGATTGCAGCTGCTTCCTCCTTTTAACTGCCAGTGGGGGTGGGACTTGATTGGGTGGGGGCTTGGCTGTGTTCTGATTGGGTGGGGGTGTGTTCTCATTGGTAGGGGGTTTGGTTGTGTTCTGATTGGTTGGGGGTTAGCCGTGTTCTGATTGGTTGGAGGCGTGTTCTGTTCAGGTGGGGGCTTGGCTGTGCTCGGTTAGTCTTAGTTGCTGGGGATTTGAGCTGGTGAGTTGTGATCTTGCTGTTTGGCTTCTAGTTCGTGGTCCTGTTGCATCTTCATAGTGGGTGTCGGTTTGCTTCATGTATGGCTCGGAGGGGTTTGAAGTGGGTAGTGATGCAGCTGTAGTGCAGCTTCTGGTCCATGGTCGTGTCTCATCTTCTGAGTGGGTGAGAGTCTGTTTTCTACATGGAAGTGTGGTGGTGGCATCTTGTGTGGCTCTCATGGGTGTGGGTCTGGTGTCCTTCTTCATGTTAGGTACTCGTCTGTTCATGAGGGCGGGTTTCCAAATGGCTGGAAGGCGGGAAGTGTCGTCTCGTTTGTTCATGCTGTGTGGGCGTTTTTCTATCTCTATGGCTTCTCTGATTATTCTGCTGTTGAAGTGTTCGGTTTTGGCGATAGTTCTGGTGTTTTTAAAATCAATTTCATGTCCTGTGGCTTTGAGGTGTTGGACCAGGGAAGAGGTCGTTTCTTCTTTTTTGATTGAGTTCTTATGTTCTTCAATGCGTGCATTTATTCTTCTGTTAGTTTGTCCAATGTATGTGGTAGGGCAGGCAGTGCAGGGATTTCGTATACTCCTTGGTTTTCTAATTCGATTTTGTCTTTGGGGTTTCTTAGGATGGTGGATATTTTTCTGTTTGTGCAGAATGCTGTTTTGATGTTGTGTTTTTGGAGGATCTTGCTGATTTTGTCTGTAGTGCCTTTTATATATGGGAGGAGGGCTTTGCCGTTTCTTGTTCTCTGTCTTGGATTTTGGTTGGGGTTTCTTTTTGGATTAGGTGGGTAATCTTCTTTCTTTGGAATCCATTGGCTGTAAGTACGTTGGTGAGAGTGTGTAGTTCAGTTTTTTGGTGTTGTTCATCGGCTAAGCATTTTGTTCTGGAGATGAGTGTCTTGGCTACGGAATTGATCTGTGCTGGGTGGTGGTGTGAGTGCATGTAGATAGCGGTTAGTGTGTGTTTTCTTCTGGTAGATGTGTGTCCTAGGGAGCCATTGGATCTTTGTATACCAAGACATCTAGGAAGGGAAGTTGGTTGTTGGCTTCTGTTTCCATGGTGAATTGTATTTTGGGGTGTAGGCTGTTGAGGTGTGTGAGGAAGTTGTTCAGTTTTTCTTTCCCATGTGGCCAGATTATGAAGGTGTCATCTACGTATCTGAGCCAGAGTTTGGGTTTGTGGTCGTATTTTTCTAGAGCTTGTGTTTCAAAGTGTTCCATGTAGAGGTTAGCGATGACAGGTGAGAGGGGGTGATCCCATGGGTGCTCCTTCTATTTGTTTGTATTTTTGTCCATTGTAGGTGAAGTATGTATTGGATAGGCAGTGGTTGGTTAGATCTAGGATGTGCTTGGGGGTTGTATTTGTTTTGGATGGCTGTCAAGGCTTCTTTTATTGGCACTTGGGTGAAGAGGGATATGACATCGAAGCTTACTAGTAGGTCGCTGGGTTGTAAGTTTTGTTTCTTTATGATCTCGATGAACTGGAATGAGTTTCTTACGTGTGAGTTGATGGATTCTGCATAAGGTTGTAGTTGTTTGGCGAGAAATTTGGCTAGGTTTTGTAGAGGTGAGCCTATGGAGCTGACTATTGGTCTGAGTGGGGTTCCTTCTTTGTGTATTTTGGGGAGGCCATAAAGCTTGGGGCATCTGGATGATTTTTCTCTGGTATGATTCGTTGCTGGATTTCTTCACTGATGGGGAGGCTTTTATTTTGGATTTGGTAGTTTTTTCTAGGTAGGTGGTGGGGTCTGTCTTTAGGGTTTGTATGTGGGGTCTTGGAGTAGGTTGGTTAGCTTGGTTTGGTAGTCAGATGTGTTCATAACCACTGTCGCATTGCCCTTGTCTGCTGGTAGGATTATTATGCTGGTGTCTTCTTTCAGGTTAAGTAGTGCAGTTTGTTCTTCTTTGGATAAGTTGCTTTTGGGTGGTTTGCTAGTGCAGAGGATGTTGGTGATTTCGAGTCTGATTTTGTTAGCATCATCAGGGTTGGTTTTGGTCAGGCTGGTTTCAACTCCACATATGATGGTTTCTGTGGGGATGTGTTTGGGAGCAACAGCAAAGTTGAATCCTTTTGAAAGGACCTTGGTTTCAGCTTCAGTGAGGATCTTATCTGAGATGTTGTGCAATGTTTGTTTCATGTGTGGCTGTGGGGGAGGGGGAGTTGGTTTCTGGCATTGTTGTAGTTTCCTGAGTTTGTTGGTGTGAGTATCTGTCTTGAGGGTGGTCTGTGTTTCGGCTCTCCAGACAGCAAGTTGTTTGGATTTGTCCCAAAGTAGAGGGTTATATATATATATATATTTGTTTTCTGAGGTTCTCGCGGGTATTTGTATGTGGATCTTTGGTTGTTCGGGTTTTCTCCCGCGTAAGATTCGAAGTATCTAGGCAACGTTTCGATGAAGTCTCATTCATCATCTTCAGGCTTCTGTCTCCGGCTCTGTGCTTTTCAGAGTAATGTGAGATTGCAGCTGCTTCCTCCTTTTAACTGCCAGTGGGGTGGGACTTGATTGGGTGGGGCTTGGCTGTGTTCTGATTGGGTGGGGTGTGTTCTCATTGGTAGGGGGTTTGGTTGTGTTCTGATTGGTTGGGGGTTAGCCGTGTTCTGATTGGTTGGAGGCGTGTTCTGTTCAGGTGGGGGCTTGGTTGTGCTCAGGTTAGTCTTAGTTGCTGGGGGATTTGAGCTGGTGAGTTGTGATCTTGCTGTTTGGCTTCTAGTTCGTGGTCCTGCTGCATCTTCATAGTGGGTGTCGGTTTGCTTCATGTATGGCTCAGAGGGGTTTGAAGTGGGTAGTGATGCAGCTGCAGTGCAGCTTCTGGTCCATGGTCGTTTCTCATTTTCTGAATGGGTGGGCAGTTAAAAGGAGGAAGCAGCTGCAATCTCCATTACTCTGAGAAGCACAGAGCCGGAGACAGAAGCCTGAAGATGATGAATGAGACTTCATCAAACGTTGCTCTAGATACTCGAATCTTACGCGGAGAAAACCCAACAACCAAAGATCCACATATATATATATATATATATATATATATATATATATATATATATATATATATATATATATATATTTGTTTTCTGAGGTTCTCGCGGGTATTTGTATGTGGATCACATCACTCTGAAAAGCAAGAGCCAAAGACAGAGGCCTGATGATGATGAATGAGACTTCATCGAAACGTTGCCTAGACACTTTGAATCTTACGCGGGAGAAAACCCGAACAACCAAAGATCCACATATATATATATATATATATATATATATATATATATATATATATATATATATATATATATGTAAATAAAGCACTCATTCCATTCCAATTCATTTCTATCATTAATATTCATTAAAATCTTAACATCTTTAACATTTCTTTTCAATGAAATACCATACTTCCTTGGGAACACTTATAAACTTTCCATAATTAATTCTTTTTTTCTCCCATATTTCTCTTCACTTATATTTTATAAATCATTAATAATAATTAAAATGTTCCCATCCTTTCCTAATTTAATTCTCTTATTCACTTTATTTCATTTATTTATTAACAAACATTCCACTAGATTGCGATAAATATTTTATCCATCATTTTAATCATATTTTCTAAAATTATTTCTATTTGTAATATAACAATACTATCTTATGTAGCTTTGCAGAATCCCTTTTACAATTAAGTTTTCACCCATTATCTCTAAACAGGTTTATACTTTCAATTCTTATACCTTTTCCCTGTTTCTCTATATCTTGTTTCTGTCCTTTATAACTTCTTTTCCTTTCCTTCTTCCCCCTCTTCTTCTCCTTCCCCTTTTTACCCCCTTGTCTCTCTACTTCTAATTCTCTCTTCTGTAATCCCCTCTTCTGTTGCTTTCTAATATTATACTTATTTTTCAAACTATTCTTCTTCTTTTTGGTTGTTTTTTCAAATCTTACACTTTTCATTCTCTTTCCCCCCTTTCCTTTTTCCCCCCATCTAAGATTACTTCTTCATTAAAGATGGCTTCTTCTTTGTCGCAGTCTTCTTGTTCTGTAGGCATTTCTTGTTGTTTCTCATAATTCCAAATCTCCATTTCTAAAACTGAAATATGAAGCCAAAAGAACCTCTCCATTCTTGTGCATCTTCTTTGTACTTTTTAAGTTCCATTTTCAGTTCTTCTAAAAATAGTGCCATTTTAAACACTTTTAAACAACCACCCAATTGATTTTAGTCATCTAAATGCAATAATCAAAAATCCCAAAATCACCAAGTAATCTAAATAATCCAAAGCTGTTTCTTCTTGCTCCTTTTTTCCACTTTCTCTTCCTTGGGTTCTATTATTTTGTTGCCAAGTTTCAGTTAGAATGTATCTTTTAGGAATCTTGTTGAGGTTTCACTGTAAATTTCTTTTAGTTCCAGACAGTTCCCTCCATTTTTCCAGACCCTGCCCTTTTATTCTTTTTATCTCCTTTCCTGCTTTTAAAAGCTTTTAAGTATCCAGAAATCTTTATTATCCCTTTGACATTTTATTTTCAGCTTAAATGCCTATTGATGTCAAAGTGGATATTTTTTCAATTTCTTGCTTAAGTCTCTTAGTTGTCAGTACAGGAAAAGGAAGAAAGAAAAACAAATCCTTTCCCTTCCCTCTCTCCTTCGCTGCTTCAAAATCTTCTTTGGGAACAATGTTATTTTTTTTTTGTAGTTTAAATTCCAGGGTACCTTACGTTGTTGCTTTTTCAGTTTAACCCGGTCAACCAAAATGCTCTCTTCTTATCTTCCTCCTGCACATTCTTTTACGGTCAAGTTCTTCTTTGAGGTGGCCATTTCTGACCACTGCTGCAACCGCCTTTGGGAAAAGGAATAATGGCCAGCTGAGGAGGAGAGATGCTGCTCTCCTCAACCTTGTTGGCAGTCTCCTCCCTCTTCACCACCTCTATGGGATGGCTTAGCCCCGAAACCAGCCGGCTCGGGGAGCTCTGGCAGCGAGTACAGATTGAAACTGCGCATGATCGCAGTTTCAGTCTGTTGGCGAAGGAACTCAAACCGGAAGTCGAAAGTTTTGAGTACATTGTTGCCAATCTTGATGGGGGTATGTGCCATCTGTAAAATAATTTATACAAGTTTTCCTTAAAGGGTATGGCTAACATCATAACGTTATTTTTTGTATCTTTTCCATAAAATTTGCCAATCATCTAAATTGATGCTATAACCAAAATTTTTCATCCATACCACCATTGTTTCTTTTACTTTTTCTTCTTCCAATTTAAATTCCAATAAGACTTTATAGATTTTTTTTAACATTTTCTCGTCGGTTTCTAATATTACTTTGTCTAATTTTGCTTTAGTTCTACTAATTCCACACTCTTTCTTATCCCTTAAATATTTTGATTGAGTTGCAAATAGGCCCACCATTCCACATCAATTCCTTGATCCTTCAAATCCTGTCTAGATTGTAATTCCCCTTTATCATTTAATACATCTTCATAGGTGATAATTTTTCCTTGTCTAAGTAGATGTGGATGCATCAACGCTTCCAAAGTTGATAACCAAATAGGTGTTTCTACATAAATTTGTCTTTTAATTTTGTTCCATGTATTTAAAAGAGTCTGTCTGACTTTGTGTCTTTGAACATAACTATAGCCCTTTTGATTATCCTGCCAGAGGAAGGTCAGCCATCCTGACTGCAAATTGTAACCCTCTAATGTTAATATTCTTTTATTTCTATAGTTTATCCAATCCTTCACCCAAGTTAAAATTGCAGCTCTGTAATACAGTTCTCAGTGGGATGGGCCAAATCCTCCTCTTTCTGTAGCATCTTGCAGCAACTTCAGTTTGGTTCTTGGTTTTTTCTTTTCTCATATAAAATTCAATGTTATTTTATTCAAATTATCAAAAAACTTTTTTTCCAATTTTATGGGAGCATTTTGAAAAAGGAATAGTAATTTAGGCAGTACATTCATTTTGATTACCGCTATCATTCCCATGAAGGATAGTCTTAATTTATCCCATTTTTCCATATCTTCATATTTGTTTTATTAATGGATCATAATTATCTTTTTTGAGTGTCGTATGTCTCACTGAAATTATAATCCCGAAGTATTTAATTTTCTCTACAATTTGGATGCCAAAATTTGCTACTAATGCTTCCTTTTGTTTATTTATCATATTTTTGGTAATTATTTTTGTTTTCTCCCTATTAATTTTTAGCCCTGCAACTTCTCCAAATTCTTTTAAATTATCTATAAACTTTGGTCCTGAATTTTGTGGTTCTTCTAAAATAAAAAGTAGATTGTCTGTGAAAGCTTGCAATTTAAACTCTTCTTTTTTATTTTTAAACCTTTAATTTCTGTTTCTTTCCTAATTATTCTTGCCTCCAAAGTCAAAATAAACAAATACTGTGTTTCTCACAAAATAAGGCCTGGCCTTATTTTTTTTGAGCCCCCCCCAAAATGGCTAGGACATCTTTTTGGGGGTAAATTAATTTCTCCCCCCCCCGCACAACAGCACTGTCTCCAACAACAGCATCTGAGTCGCTCCCACTTTTCCCCCGTCCCCGTAACAACAGGAAAATTTTTGAGGTACCTGGGAGCGCTGCGTGCTGCATTTTGGTTTAATTCCAAGCAGCTGGGTGGGCGTGAGAAGAGCCGAGCGAGTGTCTCTGCTGCTGCTACCCTGGTGCTCCAGCCTCGGGCTCTGCAAGTTTGCAAAAGTCCCGGTGCGCAGCCCGTTCCTGCATTCCGAGCACCCAGGCCGAGCTGCAGCTGTCCCTCTCTTGCCAGCGCCATCTCCAACAATAGCGGCAGCAGCGGCAGGAATCATGGAAGTGTTTCAGCTGCTTCTCGGGTGGGGGAGCTGCCTCCATAACTTCCACTCCCATAGTGTACCACCTGTTTCCTTTGCTTTGGAAACTACCCTTGTTTTCATGGCTTCTTCCTGTTGTGTTCTTCTGAACCACAATGTATCATTAACCAATTCCATTCAGGTCAGAATGACCCTATCATTTCTTACATTAATCTTTAAGCCAAAATATGAAAATAATTTGAATAAGCCCCATGTTCCAGCCAAAAACCTGACATTTACTTTAGACAATAACAAGTTACAAAACAGTACATGTTTTCAGTAATCATTATAGAAGATCACATTTCAAACAAAAAATGGAGTTCCTTCTGCTCTATATTTTCTCAGATGTAATTTGCAATACATATGTTATTTCCACATATAACAATAATCTTCCAGGACATAATGGACACCTAACATTGGGAAAATAATTAAAAAGGCAAAACAAAAAATGTTCTTCTTGCATCAACTCGGAAAGCTCAAATTGAAGCTGCTGATACAGTTTTACAGAGGAATTATTGAGTCTGTCATTTGTACTTCTATAACTGTCTGGTTTGGCACAGCAACCAAATAGGATCGATGAAGACTTCAACAGATAGTTAGGACTACAGAAAAAAAAAATTGCAACCAGCCTGCCTTCCATTGAGGACCTGTATACTGAGAAAGAGAGCTGAAAAAATATCTATAGACCATTCACATTCTGGACATAAACTGTTTCAACTTCTCCCCTCAGTATGCCATTACAGGGTATTGCATGCCAAAACACAAAGACAGTTTTTCCCTCCATATCATCACACTGCTAAACACATAATTCCCACAACACTGTTTTATGCCTAGGAACATCTAACCATATAGTAGGGCTATATTGCTAATATGTTTCTCATCTTTTTCATCTTCTTATCTTTCCTACTACTTTTTCACATTGGTATCTTACAATTTATAACATTGTTTATATATTATGATTTATTATTGCATCTTATGGTTTACGATCAACACTTCATTATTTGTATGTAGAGTTTATGCACCAAAGGAAAAAAATTCTTCTGTGTTCAATCACACTCGGCCAATAAAGAATATTCCTTCCTTTATACTAGACCAGTGATCCTTTCAGATCTTTCATACTTCTGATATATAAACCATTCTATGTCAGCCTAGAACAGCCTAAGAAATAGTGACACAGGCTACTACAAGTATTAATTTTCTAGACTCAATTGTATCTTGGGCTGGCTGCTCCTCCCCATTTAAAGAAAAAGACAAATAACTATTCATAGAGCAGGAATTCATCATGCAATTAGCTTGTCAGTCAAAATTATGCCCTGTGTCATCATGACTGAAATTCGAGATTAAAGTTAGAATTGACAATCTTCCTTTTGATGGAGATCGCTGAGGACTTTCCTCAGATCCTTTCTCCCTCTCATAATCTCCTTCCCCTCTTTCCCTTCCTCCTTCCCTCCTCCTCCTTCTCCTCCTCCTCCCCCACTCTTACTTCTCTTATCCCAAACCTTTCCGCTGCTTCCTTTCTTCCTTCCTTTTTCCCTTTTTTCTTTTTCCTTCCCTCTTCATTCTCCTTGCTTCCTTCTTCCTTTTTATTTTTTCTTCTTTTCCTTTTTTGCTCTTTCCCCTTCTTTTTCTTTGTCTTTCCTCTTTCCCTTTCTCCTTTCCTATCCCTTCTTGAATGCTCAACTGCAAAAGGGGAAACATTTTTTTGCCTTGTGATCAAATGCCACTTTTGCTAGTAGTTTGTGGCCACTTTTAAGACTGTGAACAAACCAGGCTCAGTCTATCCCATGCTTGCATTTTATCCACAGACAACAGTACAGCAAAACTGTCAAAATAATAGCTCTGGTAGTTGATCAGAACTCCTCTGTTTTTTTTTAGGTGCAACAGCTTTAGCATTTAAGAACAGAAGTAAGTTAGCTGCTTTTCTATTAATACATAATTCTTAAAAGGGCTTTTGTGTAGGGACCCTGCCACGGTCTAATTCAGACTGAAAATATAGCAAAGGAAAACATTTTCCCCATTCTGCTTTGTCCTGTTTTCCCCACTGGAAATAGCTATTTGCAACACACAAGGAGGGATACTTTCCTAAGAGCTCACAATTCAAGAATACTAATCTTAACTTGGATTGTCAACAAAGTCCTGTTTGTGACAAAACAGAACACAAAATTGCTTTCTCCTTGTTTTGTTTTTGTTTTTAGCTTTTTCTTTTCCTCATGATAGCAACATTCACAGTAGCATTTACCAGCCTTAAAGGTCCAAAGGTCTCTCTCTTCTTCTTCTTCCTCTTGATAGGCATTTGATTTCAAATCCAAGATCTATTGTACTTATTTACTTTTCAAGGAAGCAGAATCAGAGAATGGCTTCTAATAATGATCCCAAGAACCTTTAAGACATGTTGAGGCTACTTATAGGGTGATAGAAATTTTGTGATTTTGAATATCTGTTCCACATAGATTCCACAGAAATTCTTGAAAATGAAGATGATACAAAAAGCTGTTTTGTTTTGTAATATGCCAGATTCCTATGTATTTGTTTCTAATAACATATTTTTTAATTGAATCAGGTACATTTTGGAGCCGAGAAACCAGTAGTGGAATTCACATTTTTTTACTACTGGTTCTGTGGGCATGGCTTGGTGGGCATGTGGCTTGGTGGTCATGGCACTGTGGTCATTTGACTGGGTGGACATGGCTATATGGTCATGTGGGCAGGCATAGCTAGATTGTCGTGTAACTGGATGGGTGTGCCAGGTTTATTTATTTATTTATTTGATTTATCAATCGCTTACAAGATAACAGTATAAGTATAAACATAGTTTTGAATAGATGAGATGGATAAAGATGTATAAGAAGAATAAAAAGAAACAATAGGACAGGGATGGTAGGCACAATTGGTGCACTTATGCATGCCCCCTACAGACCTCTTAGGAAAGGGGTGAGGTCAATAGTAGACAGTCTAAGGTGAAAGTTTGGGGGCTTTGGGGAAGAAACCACAGAGTCAGGTAGAGTATTCCAAACATTGACCACTCTGTTGCTGTCATATTTTCATATTTTCTACAATCAAGTTGGGTGCAGTTAACCTTGAGTTTGTATCTATTGTGTGCTCTTGTATTGTTATGATTGAAGCTGAAGTATTGATTTGCAGGTAGGACATTGCAATATATGATTTTATATACTATATTTAGATCGGACCAAAGGCAGCATAGTTCTAGGTTTTCTAGATCTAGAGTTTCGAGTCTGGTGGCATAAAGTATTCTGCAATGAGTAGAGGAGTGAAGAACTCTTCTTGTGAAATATTTCTGAACTTTCTCAATTGTGTAATATCAGATATATGACATGGGTTTCAGACTGATGAGCTGTATTCAAGTATAGGTCTAGCAAATGTTTTGTATGCTCTAGTTAGTAGTGTGATATTACCAGAGAAGAAGCTATGCAGGATTAGTTTAACAACTCTTAATGCCTTTTTGGCTATGTAGTTACAGTGGGCTCTAGCACTTAGATCATTTGAGATGAGTACTCCAAGGTCTTTTACAGAGTTTGGATCATCAACAAGGTCTTGACAATTCAGCTTGTATTTTATTTTCTGATTTTTTTTGCCAATATGTAAGAGAGAGCATTTATTTGTTGAGATTTGAAGTTGCCATTTGTTTGACCATTCTGATACATAGTCAAGGTCTTTTTGGAGGGTAGTAGTATTGTCTCTGGAGTTGAATAGCTTTACATCATCAGCAAAGAGAAAGCAGTTGCTCTTAATATGATCACAGAGGTCATTTATGTAGAGTATGAAGAGAGTTGGTCCTAAAACACTGCCTTGGGGGACACCACTGTTGACAGGTACACAATTTGATAGGATGCTCCCAATTTTGACTATTTGTTGTCTGTTTGACAGGAATGCTTCTATCCAGTTATGTAGGTGTCCAGAGATACCATAAGATTTTAGTTTTAGTAGTAGTTTGTCATGTACCACTGAATCAAAGTCTTTACAGGAGTCTATATAGATTGCATCTATTGCTTTGCCTTGATCGAATTGTGTAGTCCATATGTTTTTGCAGTGTAAGAGTTGCAGATTACAGGATAGTTTTCTTCTGAAACCAAATTGTTTCTTAGAGAGTAGGTTGTTTGTCTCTAAGTAGAGGATAATGGATTGGTTAATAATTGATTCCATGACTTTACAGGTGACACAGCATAAGGAGATTGGTCTGTAATTTTTAACTAGGCTGGGGTCTCCCTTTTTGAAGATGGGGATGACCATGGTTTGTGACCATAGTTTTGGCAAGGAGCTGGTCCTGAAAGATTTGTCAAAGATTATACTTAGAAGTTTGGCTGTGGCAATGGATAGCCTTTTAAAGAAGTAGGCACATATTCCATCCGGTCCAATAGATAGGGATGATTTAAAATTGTGTAGTGCTTTTTCAACAATGTCTTCTGTAAAATTGTTATGTATTAGATCATTGTAGTTGTCTGTGGTTCAACTAGGAAGTACTGGGCTTGATCCATTGCTGTGTACAAATACTGAGCCAAAGAATGCATTAAAGAGGTTGGCTTTGATGGTGTCGTCGTTGCACTCTTTGCCATTAGGTCCTTTCAGGGGTGGGATGGACCTTGAGTCTTTTAGTTTGTTATTTACAAAATTGTAGAAAGCACGGGTGGAATTTGTGCATAGAAGGTTTTCCTCTTGTTTAATGTGATAATTAGTGCATTCAGTTTTTATCTGGTGGCATAAATTTTTGTATCAGCTTTTGAAGTTGGCAATGTGACCAGATTTGTTTTTTTCACCAAAGTGATCTCTTTTTGGATTGAAGCTTCCTTATTGTTATGGGTAATCTGTTTTTCCTGGTTTTGGGAGTTGTAATTGGTACATATAGTTTGATGACTCTTTTGACTTCAAGTAAAAATATGTTGTAATGGTCTTCAACAGTATTGCATCCAGTGAATAGAAATTGCCAATCAAGGGAAGAGAGATCATTGATTATAAGATCATAGTTGCCTTTTTTGAAGTTTTAATTGGGAATTCTGCCATTGTGATGATTTTTCTGTGGATGTATGTTGAAGACAAAAGTCAATCATGTTGTGGTCACTGTTGGAAAAGGGTTCTTTAATTGTATTCCATAAATTGAATTCAAACTATTGCAGAAGATGAGATCAAGGCAGTTGTTAAGTCTAGTATTGTTGGTTACTAGTTGTTCCAGTCCCAGATTCGTTACCGCATTGTAGAAGGTTGCATGTATGGGTTCAGTTTTACATTCATTTAGGGTCCAGTTAATATGAGGTAGATTGAAGTCACCAAGAAAGATAAAGCGTGTGGGCAGGATGCTGCCCACGTTAGTAGTGTATTTAGCTTGTTTACATGTTCGATGTCGTAATCGGGCTCTGTAACATAGTAAGAACCGAAATGTGATATTTAAGGTCAGTTCACAGACAATGGTCTCAGAAAGAGCAAGCTTTTGGGTAACTTGCATGTTTTTTAGATGCAAGGACTTTTTATAAAAGATAGCAACACTAGCTCCTCTACAGATTTCACGATCAGATCGGTAAACATGATAGTCTCTTACTGAGGTAATGGAGTCAGGGAGAGATGCGTTGAGCCATGTTTCACAGATAAATATGATGTCGAATTTAGCCGTATTTAGTAAGCCAATGCGGGAAATGTCAAGTATTTCATCAGGGGAGATGTTTGATGCTTGATAGTCGCTGATGATGTTGCGGACAATTGTGATATCATCATTATTATTGATGTCCTGTAGACCAAATAAGATGGCGTTAGGTTGCTTTCATTCACACTCGACAGCTTCTCTGACGAGGATTGGGATATCATTATTTGTTGGATTTATGTTTTTTGTGGTTGTTGGTTTGTAGCTATTGGATATTCAGGTTTTTGTGTTGTGTCTTTTTTTTCAAGGTTAGTTAATGTTTCATTTAAAGTGTTGAGGGATGCTACTATGGTGTCAAGGGATGATATTCGTGTTTCTATGGAATCAACTCTTTCAAACAGGGCTATATGTTTGTCCAGTTTGGGTTTGCATGATGGGCAGAAATATGGAAATGCATGATTGGATGCTTCTAGGAATTGAATCATTTGCTTGGATAATTCCAGGCAGTCATGATGAGCGTATTTTTCACATAGAGAACATTTGATGGAATTTTCATTAACCTTTAGCATTTCAAAGCATATAAAGCATGTGTAGGAGTCTTGTGGTTCATTGGTGGGGATTTTTTTCTCTTTAGGTTGTGGTTTGGTACTGGATTTTTTTACTGGCATGGTGGGTTTGTTGAGATAGTACGTTGATTAGATTGCTTAATGAAACAATTTTCGGTAATCAATATAGCCAATACCACACCAATTAATCAATTACAATAATCTCTCTAGTCAAATAATTATGCTAAGCAACTATCAGCCTAACTAATTAATTACACTAACCATTAAATACACTGTTCAATTAAATTCACTAAATCACTAATTTTACTAATCAATTAAATTACATTAATCCTGATTTTTTTTACATTAATCAGTAATCACACTATTTGCATTAAACATTCTAATCATACTGATCAATTAAAACAATAAATCAATTAAACAATTGATAAATTTATTATTTTTAGAAATTGATTATCTAATCATTGATATAGGTAATGAGGTAGAATTAGAAAATGCTTTTTTAAATTGCTGGTGGAATGTTGGAATTTCCTCTTTAGGGGGGAAACACAGACCATTTCTATGGAGATGGCTGATTTAAAGTGTTGGCTGGATTTGCATTTTGTCATAAAAAAGGGGGGAATCACAGCCCGTTTCTTCCTCTCAAAGAAAAGATTAATGACTTTGGAGCTCGCAGGCTGATTGTTTCAATGGAGGCAAAGGAATGCAAGAGATTTTTTATTGGTTACTTCCTGTTCCTGTACAGAAGAAACCAACCATTCTTCTGTCTTTGAAGTCTGGGGAAAGATTAGATGTTCTCGCCTCAATTCTCTCCCTTTTGCAAGCAGACTTTGATTCAGCAGAGACAAACAGAACAATTCACATGGAGGCAACAGGAAATTTTTGTTTTTTCCCCTTGATGAATGGGATTTCTGGGCCCCTTCCCACTCAATTTAAATACACTTTCAAAGTTTGTTGCTTTTAAGAAAAAAAGGCATGTAGATAGTCTTGCACTGGTAATTCGAACAGTTTACATTTTTACTATGTAGACTTAGATTTGTATTAAGCATTTGCTCCTGGCTTCAATTTACTTCTGCTTCTATCACAGGAAATAAAATTGCTTCCAATCTTCATAGGAGTTCAGATATAACAATATTTCTCTACTTATTGGGAGTCCAAATTTACTGTCCTTTTAATGAAGGAGTCCAGATTAGCAATATTCCTTTTAGTTTCCCCCTTTTTTTTGATGGAGATGGTGAAGAGGGAAGGAGGGGTGGCAGGGTGGAGCAGTCTGCTTCACACCCTGGCTGCAAACATCTGAAGACTGACCCACAGCTCCCAGTGCTCACTTCCCCGCAAGGATGGGATGAATCTCACCGTCTCACTGCCCTACAAGGATGATCGTCAAGCCCCTGGTGCTGGCAAGCCCTACCGTCTTGCTTCTAGTAAGGATGGGAGGAATTGCAGATCATCAAGTGCTTTTGAATAGAGCGCTTTTGAATTTAATGCTTTCCGAGGAATGAACTCTTTTCTGGCATGCCAGCCAAGGATGGGAGGAATTGGAGATTGCCGAGTACTTTTAAATAGAGTGCTTACTGAGGAATGGAGCTTGCTGGCCAGTCTTGGGCATCAGGCTTTCCACCAATTTTTCCACCAATTTTTCCACCAATTTTTCCACCAATTTTTCCACCAATTTTTCCACCAATTTGCCAATTTAGCAGTATATTAAACAATACACAGCAGCCTCCTTTTCTATTCTTCTTTTTAATATTGCATGAAGTTTTTGCTCTAGGTGTTTTTTTTTAAGTACGGGGGGAGAGGTTGGCAATGCCTGGGGAAGGAAAGGCATGCTTTCCACAGGTCTCATGGCTATATTAAAAGGACCAGCTAATGTCATTGGTGTTGGCAGATTCATTGGTGAGGTGATAGTGACTGGATATGCGATGTTCACTGGTGCAGTAACTGGAGTTGGTAAATTGACAGGTGTGGTGAGTGTTAATGGAGAACTCATTGGGCTGGAGATGTTAACTATGCTCAAAACATTGGCTGGGCTGCTCATATTCATTGCAGCAGCCACAATACGAGGAGCTGCTCCTTTGGTACTAAGTGAATTTTTGCCCATTTAACAACCTTTCTTGCCATAGTTGTTAAGTAAGTCACTGCAGTTGTTAAGTTAATAACACAGTTGTTAAGTGAATATGTCAGAAGGTTGCAAAAGTTGATCACATGATCCCAGGACATAGCAACTGTCATAAATATGAACCAGTTGACAAGCATCTGAATTTTGATCATGTGACCATGAGGATGCTGCATTAAGTTGAAAAGCAGTCATTTCAGTGTCATTGTAACTTCAAATGGTCATTAAATGAACTAACTTAACTGCAGTGATTCACTTAACAATTATAGTCATAAAATGGAGCAAATCTCACTTATCAATTGTCTTGCTTAGCAACAGAAGCTTTGGATTCAGTTGTGGTGTAACAACTGGGACTACTTCTATAGTAGGAATCTATTAGACCCATTTCAGTTTAATAGATAGTATAAAAAGACATTAAACTTTAATCTCATTTCATCTGACTGATGAAGTAGCTAAAATGATGAAGGATGTTGTTAGCCTGAAATGGAGTTACCTGATATTTGGCTATCAGAGACTAACAGGGTCTTTTCCAACAACATCTACAGTATGAATACACTCTAAGTTCTTACTTTTACACCAAAACTTTCTAAAATGCACAGATGAAAAACTACAGAGTTGTAAAAGCAATACTTAAGATAAAGTGAACTTCATTAATGTGTTGGTGGCTATTCACAGTACAGAGAATATATTGGAAGACAGCATAAAGTTCTTTCCAACGACATTCAAATTAAGAATGGAATATAAAATAAAATCTGAATGATAAAATATAAATAAAAGTGAAAAAAGTAAAACTAAAAAGCAGTAAAAGAAAATCTGGATAAAATATTTTGAAATCCGGGGGAGGTTTTTTTAGCCAATACCTACCTACCTAAGTTTGGAAGCCAGATTGTCTATCTGTCTGTCTGTCTGTCCATCTGTCCATTTGTCTATCCAAGTTTGAAAGGCAGATTATACATAATACAAAATCTGAAACTTAGAAGTCTGGATTTCCCCCACCCCACGCACGTGCATGGGGGAAAATTTTCACGGTGGCCTGCCCTGCATAAACCACTTCCATGCCTATCAGATCAGGATCAGAAGCAACCCCCCTAGGGATAGCGATAGTCCAGTTGCAGTGCTATGTGCCACACACACACACACACACACACACACACACACACACACACACACGTGCAAATGATGGCCCCGGCCTTTTGCACGGCCGACCACCCAAAACATCACAAACTCACTACCAAGCAACCTACACAATAGGCACAATTTCTGACCCTTCCCTTCTCCCTCCCCCGCAGCCAAATCTTTCCCGCAGGCAAGATCATCTCCCCTAGTGGGGACTGGAATGCATCTCCCTGCTAGGCCCCTCATGCAGCCCACACACAAACTCCACGGAGCTTACAATGTGGCTTCCTCCTTGCCATGTACCCGCTCTTTTACCTGCTGATCTTCTGAGCAAAAGGAAAAGCATGCCCTCACAATCGCATGCCTGCAGCCAGAGCCGGGTTTGGAAAATGCATGCCTGGGGTGGAGCAGCAGTCCTTCTTAACAAGTTCCAAACTGTTGCTGCTGCTGCAAGCCTTGTATGAGTGCTAAAAGTCTGGTACTTCTTCCTCCCTGTCATCCCGTGCTCCCCTCTCACTCCAGGCACTTTAACATACACAGGGAAAACTGGTACTTCCAGTGCCCACAAATACAGCCTTGGAGCAGTTTTGGAGCTTAACAGACCACTCCTCCACCCCAGTCATGCATTTTCAAGTGGCTCCTTTAAACTGCTCCAAGGCTGGCTTCCTCATGGGCACTGGAAGTACCAGTTTTTCCCCCCTCTCAGCCTGTGCTCCACTCTCACTTCAGGCACTTTAACCCACTTGGGGAAAGCTGGTATTTCCAGTACCCACGAGGAATCCAGCCTTGGAGCAATTTTGGAGCTTAACAGACCACTCCTCTGCCCCAGGCATGTGTTTTCAAACAGTGCTTGAAAAACATGTGGTTGGGACAGAGGAGTGGTCCTCCTTTAAACTGCTCCAAGGCTGGATTCCTCATGGGCACTGGAAGTACCAGATTTCCCTGCTCAGTCAGTCCACGCTCCCCTCTCACTCCAGGCACTTTAACCCATGTGTGTAGGGTGCTGGGGGGAATCAGTGCCTAGAATGAGAGGGAAAGGCAAGCTGACTGGGTGGGGAAACCTGGTAATTCCAGTGCCCATGAGAAAGCCAGCCTTGAAGCAGTTTAAAGGAGGCTGAGATGACCCAGGGTGGGATACAAAATAAACAAAATCCCCAAAACAGATGAAGCCCCTTTTATTCCTTCACTTTGTTTCAAAGCTGCAAATATCCTTGAATGGAGACAAAAAAAAACTCCCCCACAAACAATTAGGAAGGAGGAAATGCCATTTAAACTAAAAATGCTTATAAATTATAAAGAGACCACACTGAAACAATTAAGAGAACCAGACAAGATAAGGGCTTGAAGATGTCCACAGATATCGGAACATACACTGGGAAGGACACCAAACTCAGAGAGGAACAACAAAATTGAGATATTTCCATGCTTTGTTTCCAGCACTGGCCCATACGCATGTCCGTCCTTTTAACTAGTTCTCACAGTTACAGCCCATGAAGAGGATCAAGTCCCTTTCTTCCCCCATAGACCATGCCATTTCCGTCTCTCCCTTATCCTCTTCTCCCTGTATGCCCTAGGATGGAGAGGGGTTGGACCTGGGTCTTCCTCTGACTACCCAGCCAGCTTCTGCCCTTCCCCAGCCTCTTCCACAACCTCCCGAGCCACACTTCTACTCCCTATCAGCTGTTCCTCCTTTCCCTCAGAGTCAGTCTCCAACAGGGGCATGACAGTGGTCCGCTCCTCTGCCCCAGCCATGCATTTTCAAGCAGCCATTTGAAAATGCATGCCTGGGGTGGAGGAGCAGTCCATTAAGTTCCAAAACTAGAAGAGAGATTCTTCCTTGTGCTGGTGAACTCAATATAGTTTTATAAAAATAATGAGACTGGCTGATGTTATAACACTAAACATATTCATGTGTTGTTGTTTTTACATAACCTTTTGTGCTGTTCAGATCCAAATTTTTCACTGCATAATAGTAATATAATGAAGCATCCGATACTAAATCCATAAACTAATTTTAAATTATCTACAACTGTAAAAAGCTGAAAGTGCTAATTAACAAAAGTGTAGAATTAAGCAATAATAACGACCTCCAAATTATAAAAAACAAATGAATTTATAGAAAATGGCTCATCTAAAAAATCCAGACATACATCCAGTGAGGGGTAGAAGGGATATATTTCTATAGAAAGAAATTCCATCCATGGTGAATCTAAAGACATAAAAAGATTGAATACACACAGCTTGACAAAAGCACAGAATATTACATTGGGTGCAGAATTCAATTTTATTCATTTGGGAAGGTCCCACGATATGCTTTAAAAAGTGCAATCCCAAGCCAGATATAGTGATGATGAAGTTAGATATCTAGTGATTTCATCTGAGGTTTTAATATTTTGTCTTACTTGAATTTCATTTGTAATCATGAAAACTTGTACATCATGCAATTGAGTTCTATTGTTTTCTTAACTGTTAATGTGTATTTGACGAAATATTAAATCAGTCTATTTATACCATAGCATGAATTTGTTTTCTAAATATCCTTTGGGGTTTGTTTGTTTTTAGGGTGGAAGGACACATTGTATACAGGAAGTGTGTCCCATTCTTTCATGTCCTCAACATCTCAGTCACACACCTTCTGGGCAGTGTTGCCCAAAATGCGTAGGTGAGTGATTACTTTCAAAAGAATACTGCATTGAGAACAAACATCCTGCACAATCCATAACATCTTAGAAAATATGTTGCTAATTCCTTAAATTGCATTGTGTTGTCAAAACAGAGTGGTGAACAGGTTGATTCTGTGAAACATGGACTGCCATTATTGAAAATAACATATTGCATATTTTTATATTATGTTATATTATATTTATATTAAGGCTATGCTGTCTTTCAGATAAATCTCTAAAACGTTTGTTGCTTTTACATTCTACATTCTTGTTTCCATTTATTCTGAGCCATTTTTTTGTAGACTGAATTTAGAGCACCACAGGGTCCTAATTTGTTTTCCTTATTTATTTATAAGAAATAAATTCTTATTTATTTATAAGAAGTAAGGTTAGATCTTGATTCTATTTTTATAATTACAAAAACATACCATAACTTTTAGATTAGGGTTAGGTTCCAATTGTTTATATAAACAGAAAGCAAACTCCATTCCTTTCTAGCACTGAATATGTTATCTGGTCAGTTATATAGTTATCTATAAAATATCTGCAAGAAAACAACTAAGCCCAGGGGGTGCCAAGCGCTCTAATTTTTTGTACAAAAATTGTGCACAATACTATAAGCGGTTTAATTTTTCATTAAAATATCTGCCGGGGGAGGGAAATTTTATGGCTGACTCTCTATCTAGATTGCCCCAATATTACAATGTCTGCCCAGAAATGATCCATCCTATTGTTCCTACAAAGCAACTGGCTGCTCCAATGCTCACCAGAGCCCAGAAAAAGGGGGATGTTAACCTTTCAAATGATCTAAAGCCAAGCTCATAGCCCATAAACCTGAGCTTTCTAGCCTTTGGATTACCTTTTCTCCTGATTGCTTTTGGAATATGCACCCATGCATTGCCTCCAAACACCAGAGATGGCTTTCTCCCATATAACACTGCATATGGAGTATTATTAATAAATGAACTCTATAGCCTATTGATTAAATAATTAGCAGTCAACATGGCTTTACCTCAATATGACCTATTCAGACCAGAATCCTCCAGCAGTGAGTCTTTCATTGTTTTAAGACTCTGTTCTGCCTCTACACTATCTCAGCTGCTGTGTACGGATTTGTGCATCTGTGTTTTATTCTTAACTGTCCTGACCACTGTTGAAAACTTGCTGACATGAATTCTGAACCTCTGTCAGTTTGCAGCTGACATACCTGTTGTTTGTACTTTCTTTCTATGAAGCTTACCCATTGCTTAAATTTCTGTAGCACCTCTATTTTACTTATTAGTAAATAGCAGAAACCAAACCTGCTATAGTAATCTACAATGACCAGTGCATACTTTGCTCCTCTCAAACTGGCTTGCGTTGGCTCCATCAAATCTGCATGTACCAGCTCTAGAGCTCTTGTTGTCTGCGTTGTGCTACTTTTGCTTACTGGGAATGCCTTGGACTTTGATGGTTTACGTACTGCACAGTCCAAGTATGCCTTACACTCTTTCAAATTTAGTCCTTCTCTAAACTTTTGCAACTTTTGCAAAACTCTGAAGCTGGCATGGCCAAGATTTCTGTGGAATAGATGAATGCTTCAATCATGTTGTGCACATTTCTAAATGTTTTGGGCACATTGTACCTTTTGTCCCTGCAACACATAAAGATTTTCCATTTTTATGCCCTGTGCACATACACTCCAATTCTTTTTATGAGACATCTCCCATTTACAAATGTGGTCTCAAAGCCTTGTTTTCTAGACTTGAGACACTAAACAAATTATGCTTCATTTCAGGCACACATATGTTATTAAACTTTTCCTCCAGACATGGAATCAGCATACTGCCTTTTCCTATGACTTTAGTCTTCTGGCCATTCACCAAGGCTACTGCATCTCCTCCATTCTGGATCCATTCTGAAAACAATTTAGAAATATGAATAATTGTTTAACTAGCCCCACTGTCTATTAACCATTTATCTCTGCTATTACAATAATTAATTTTTGCAACAGCAGCTTGTCTATTTGTTGTTTTCTTCCTTGTAAACATCTTTCTTTAAATGAGTCTTATGAAACACTGCTGTTGTTCATGTTTTTTCTTCTTAGAAGTTCCAAGCTGGGCTGTAATCTGGTCTCTTCTGTTACTCTAGTCTCTGCAGACATCCTGTCTGTTGCTTTTCTCTCTATGGTCCTTGGGTCTGCATCTTAGGAATTTCTCCTTGTGGCTTCTTCTAAAATGGCATTTGTTTTCTTCAGAAATCAAACAGGCTTTAGGAGTTCCATACGCAATTCCTCTTCTGGATTGCATTCAAAAATGGCTGAAGCAATGTCCCACATTTCATCAAGACTGTTATAAGACCAACACCACTTTCTGAGATTCAGGAATCTGCATTCCACGTTGTTCTAACTCAATAAACAGAGTCTGCATGTGCAGCAAATGCTTCTCTACACTCTCTTGTGGTAGCAGCTGGGCTCTGTGCAATTGTCTCAATAATTGCACAATATGCAATTACTCACATGCACACTACTTAATTTCAGCCAAACCTCCTTTGCAGTTTTTAAATTAGCTACATTCAAGAATTGTTCATCTTCCAAACATAAAATGATGTAGGCCAGTGCCTTGTCATGCTGTCTTTGATCTGCAGCTGCTAATGGCTGCTGAGGTGGATTAATAACAATATCCCAGAGCACCTTAGCCTACAGTAATCATTCAATTTTTGCAGTCCAAATAATATAATTCTTCTGTCCCAATCGAAGCAAAGAGCTCTCCTTGAACTCAACAGCCATTCTGCAAGCCTTCTCAGCCTTGTTCTCTTTTGCTTATAAGACTGTCAGATTTGTGTTTCTGCCATTCTTCAATGGAAGAAAGGGGAGGTGGATTTGAAGAATTTAATTCTTTTCCTCTCTATGTAGCATAAGTATCCTATTTTTTATGCTGTCTTTTGTATAACCTTTTACATAATTTATAACTGTTGCCTGGTGTCCCAATGCCTGGAAAATTCTCACCGCTTGAGGAGATGTAAGGGGAGAGGGGCCATGTGGATTGCAGCACTGGAAGATAGCCCTGAGAAACTTTCTTTATCTGCTTTCTCAGAGATGCTGGTATAATTACATCTTCACACCTGCAGATTGGTGGAATCCACATCGAACTGTTGGTAGGGGTTTCTAATTCCCTTAATCCTAGTTGCATGACCTGAGGGACCTCAAATCCTGCTTTGAATTTTGTCTTGCTTTTACCTCTCTTCAATAAAATATTCCTTTTGAAATACAAAGTTTCAAGAGTCTATACTTATTTTTTGAAGCGGGGAGAGGCTGGTCCTTACATAAAGCAGGATCTGCAGTAGTGGTCAATCTGGAGAGAAAAAAATTTTTCATCCCAAATTTTACTCTACCATTGCAACAGTGTCCAAACAAAGCAGTGAGCAAGGGGAAGCTGAGCGCTGGAGAGAAACCTCGACAACTACTCAGCCCAACACTGGCTCCATATGTCCTATTTAAGACATTGAAGCTGTCTTCAAAAGTTCCATGAAGCCCAGATGGTCTATCAGCATAGGACAAAGGGAGAGATGGGATGGAAGAGCCAGGGGAGTAACCTTTATGCACAGTAGCCATAAACCCAGATGGAAAATGAAACTGGAATAATCAGGAAGAACTGATTGAGGAACCACTGGCATATAATACATTGAGGCGGTACATAAACTGCCTTGTGAGAGAAGCCCTGGAAAACCTCAGCCTCCAAGATGAACCAGCTCACCAATGAAGGAGAACGAGTGAACCAGCAACCAAGGCAGCCCAAGCCGTCACCCCTGATCCAGCTGAGGCTGATTGAGTGACCGACCAAGCTAAACAACCAGCAGCCATGCCAGGTACCTGACTTCTTCCCATTCCAGAGCTGGGGATTATCCCAGGCCAACCCAGGGACCTACAACTGAAGAAAAAATTTCCCCCTCGGGGGTAAAATTCAACAGACACCCACAGAAGTTGGGGGTTTCCTGGCTCAAGTCCTCACCTATATGCAAGAATATGGGTGGAACTTCCCAACCGAGGGGGCATGAGTGCAAGTTGTCATCCTAACCCTGGAAGGTACATTTGCCAGGTGGATGATGACCCTCCACAATGTCGATGCTCCAGAGCTGTGGAATCTCAATCGATTCATGAAAGCCCTATGCCACCACTTTGAAGACACCCTTGCTGATTGCAAAGCCTGTGATTGCATTAGGGTCATAAAGCAGGACCATCACCCTGTAGCCAAATACACCAAGGAATTCCATGACATGGCCAGCTGAGTCGACTAGCCAGAAGTTATTTTAGTCTGCTGGTTCAAAGATTAACTCAATAATGACCTGTACACTGTCTGCCTGGCCTGCATTGGCATGAATGGTAGCTGGTGGCAGAGGAGGCAAAGATCAACATGACCTAAAACCAGTACAGAACTGGCAGAGCTTGGAGAAGATCCCCACATCAGGGGAAGCGGGAGCCATTCAAATCCCAATCTGGAATGCCTCCAAGGCAATCTGGCTGCTTTAAGTGTGGGAAGGAAGGGCATCGCACAGCAGAGTGCCATTCAAAAAACCCCATAAGAAAGTCTGATCACCCATCGGGGGGAAACCTGCGAAACCCAACCACTGAGGAAAAGAAACCGTGCTGAGAAGCTGAGAAGCTGTGGGGTTCCGTTGCCCTCCAAACCCAGAGGAAGAAACTCCAGTGCCCCAAGAAGACCTGAGCCACTCCGAAAGTGATCTGGAAGGCTATCCACTGGTAAGTGACCCAATCAAACCGCTCACCCAAACCCTAAGAGTGTTTATGCCCAGCTGAGGGAAAGGGGAGGAAATAGCAACATTACTAGATTCAGGGTGTACCTGAATCTCAACCCTAGTAGGGAGATTGGGAATTCGCCTAAGGAGAATGAAAAACCAAATTGCATTCTGCCAATTAGACAGGATTGTAGCCGGGCGGGGAGACATTACAAATAAAACGGGGGGACCATAGCAAAATCCTCACATTCATTGTAATCCCAGGAATGGAAGGGCCCTAGGACTCACATGGCTATGGAAGTGGAACCTTGAAATAAACTGGGAAAGAGGAACCATACAATTCCAGAAACATGTAACATTTGCAATCATCCCAGAGGGAGGAAAGGAAGAAAAAGAGAATAGGGAAATAGCCATGACTGGCCAACCTGCTGAGCCCACTAGCATCCCCAAAGAATACCAGGATTTGGCCAAAGTATTTAGCAAGGAAGCATCTGATGAACTCCCACCTCATTGTGCCATGGATTGTGCCATTGAAATCCTGCTGGGGGCTTAAACTTCCCAAAACCAAAAATGTACTGCATGTCCCCTAGAGAACTAGATGAACTCAGAGTGTTTATCGACAAAAATCTAAAAAGGGGTTTCATCGAATCCATCTACCGAAAATAGCCCCAGTATTATTCCGCAAAAAGAAAGATGGCATCTTATGCCTCTGCATGGATTTTAGAAACCTGAACACTATCAGCATGGAAAATATGTACCTGCTCCCCCTTATGAAGGACATGCTGGCCACCTCTAAAGGTTTTTTTTTTCAAAGTTAGATTTATGAGAAGTATGCTACTGCATCAAAATTAGGAAAGGGGAGGAGTGGATGACTGCTTTTAACACCTTGCTGGGGTGCTACCAGTTTAAAGTACTCCCTTTCAGATTACAAGGAGCCCCTGCCATATTTATGCAATTAATTAACGAGGTGCTCCATGAACATTTGTACAAAGAGGTCCTAGTTTATGTTGATGACATTTTAATTTACACCGAGACAAAAGAAGAACACATAAAACTAGTCTGAGCAGTTCTCACGAAACTCCAAGCTGTCAAACTATATGCAAAACTCTTTAAATGTGAGTTCCACCAAGAGAAAATTGATCACATGGGATACAGAGTATCCCACAAGGGAATAGAGATGGACCCACAAAAAGTAAAAGCTGTTATCGATTGGAAGCCACCCAAAATCCACAAACAACTATAAAGTTTCCTGGGTTTTGCAAAATTTTACCATCAGTTCATTCTGGCTTTTGCGAATATCACCCTCCCCATTACAAGCTTATTAAAAATAAAAGGAGGGGGGACAGGAGCCAAGGCAACCCCTTAACTGGATGATGGAATGCCAAACGGCATTTGAAAAACTTAAACAATTATTCATAAGCAGAACCAATCCTAAAACACCCAGACCCCAAACAAACATCCAAGCAGATGCCAGCAATGTAGCAGTTGGAGCAGTTCTACTCCAAGAGAATGAACGTGGACAGTTACAACCATGTGCTTATACTTCCAAGAAACTGACAGAAACCGAGCAAAGATGGGCTGTATGGGAGAAAGAGGCATATACTATGCAATAGGCACTCCTCACATGGAGACACTTCCTAGAAGGTAACAAAATCCCCTTCAAAATCTGGACTGATCATAAAAATTTAGAAGCTGTGAAAGCTCCATGGAAACTCTCCCCCAAACAAGTACATTGGGTGCAATGGTTTAAATGCTTTAATTTCACTTTCAAGTATCTTCCAGGAGGGAAAAACTTATTGGCTGATGCCCTGTCCAGGAAACCCCAGTACAGCAGCAAAAAGACTGAAATTATTAAACCCATACTTCAACCAACCCAAGTAGCTGCCAAAGTGATCCCCTGTGCATAAGGGGAAAAAAGAATCACTTGTGGACAATGCAATGTCTTCCAAATTTTAGGAGGTGCTACTTAAGAATGACTGGCTCCAAGCTCACAAAAATATTTGTTTACTTAAAGACGGTTTAGCCTGGGTAGAGAGCAAACTTTATGTCCCTGCCAGCCAGAGACCTCATGAAACAATGCCATGACTCCAAAATAGTTGGACATTTTGGATGTGTAAAAACTCTGCACCTCATCAAAAGACAATTTTGGTGGCCATCCCTTAAAAAAGACATTGAGAGCTACATTGCTAGCTGTCCTATCTGTGCAGCTGTAAAAAGACAACAAGGAAAATCCCCAGGACTCCTACAGACATAGCAGAACCTTCTATGGATTTTATAGGGAAGCTGCCTGAAAGTGCGGGAAACACAGTCATTTGGGTTATAATGGACCTCCTTTCAAAACAAGTCCATTTTATACCCTTCCAGAAGATCCCAAAAGCCAAGGCATTAACAAAAATGTTTTTAGTGCATATTTATTGCCTCTATGGAGCTCCTCAATGGATTATCTCAGGCAGGGGCTCACAATTCATTTCCAAATTTTGGTAGACATTTTTAAACCGTTTAGGCTCTGCCCAGGGTTTGAGCTTTTTCCATCACCCCCAGATGGAATATTAGAACAATGTTTAACATGTTTTATTAACTACCAACAGGACAATTAGACTGATCTGTTGCCTTTTGCTGAGGTAGCTTACAATAACTCTGTACACAATAGCACTGATTTCACCTCTTTCCAAGCAGCCACAGGACAAGAATTCAACCCCATGCCAGAGCCCATCAAGGAACCGGACATCTCCTCCCTTAAGGAGTAGATAAACAATTTACAAACCACTTGGCCAGTGGTCAGACTAGCTCTACAAGAGGCTTGAGCAGCTTTCAAAGCTCAAGCTGACAAAAACGCTGTGAACCCAAACTGTTCAAAGTTGGGGACCATGTATATTTATCTTCAAATTTTCTATAATCATTACAATCTTCTAAGAAACTGGGACCAAAATTCATTGGTCCATTTCCCATCACCAGAATCATTAATCCCATCATTGAAGAACTCCTACTTCCTAAGACACTTGGACAGGTGCATCCAGTATTTCACTGCAGCCTATTCAAACCAGAAATCACTTCAAAGCTCAGACCCCCCTTTACTCACACCTCCAACCCCCATTATGGTGGAAGGGGAACAACATTTTGAAATTAAAGATATCCTTGACTCACACACTCATTAGGGCTCCACACAATATTTAGTAGCATGGAAACACCTACCCCCCTTTTAAAATGAAAGCCCCCACATTGTTATGGAAATTCCACCTGAAATACCCTCACAAACCATCCTAATTCTTAATATAATATATGTTTTATGTATTCCAGGTGGATTTATTAATTTTTTTGAGGAGGGCAATATGTCAGATCTGTGTTTCTGCCATTCTTCGATGGAAGAAAGTGGGGGAGGATTTGATGCATTTAATTCTTTTCCTCTCTATATAGCCTAAGTATCCTATTTCTTATGCTGTCTTTTGTATAACCTTTTACATGATTTACAACCGTTGCCTTGTGCCCCAATGCCTGGAAAATTCTCACCTCTTGAGGAGATGCAAGGGGAGAAGGGGCCATGTGGATTGCAGCACCAGAAGATAGCCCTGAGAAACTTTCCTTATCTGCATTTTTAGAAATGCTAGTATAATAACATCTTCATGTCTGCAGATTGGTGGAATCCACATCAGACTGTTGGAAGGGTTTTTTAATTCCCTTTATGCTAGTTGTATGAGGGTCCTAAGATCCTGCTTTGAATTTTGACTTACTTTTACCCCTCTGCAATAAAATATTCCTTTTGAAATACAAAGTTTTTAAGAATCTATACTTATTTTTTGAAGGGGTAGAGGCTGGTCCTTACTTAGTCACTCAGCTTGATTACAGTTCAGTCTTACTGTGTTCTTGGACTGGCTGGGAGGGGCCCATAACCTTTCGCAGTTTGTAGCAATCCAGCCAGCACACAAACAAATAATTCAGCGGGATTCATTATATAGAAGAAACTTCTTTATATACAATAATATAAAACATGATGCATGTATATAATATCCATGCAGCTCTTGCAATGCGGTAGAGACAAGAAGTAACAAGTACAAGAAGAAGCACTAGAACACTAAAGCAAAGACAAATGAACTATTTTATACTCTTTTAAGCTAAGCCATGCCCAAGCTCCAAACTGTCTCACATGGCTCACACAACAAATCCTGTGTCTCAGTCACCAAATAGTCCTCATTGGCGGACTTGTTGCCATGTCTATCCCAGTTCATGAATTCTTATACACTGACAAATTACTGCTTTTTATCACCAAACTTTACATCAAATATGTTATTTTGCATGATGTCCTGAATCATTTTAAGGTTGTGTAGTATTATTTTCAGCTTAATCACTGCAGTTTGCTCATCAGCAGAAGAAATTTGACACACTATTAAAGCCACACTGTTCGATATACATCATACTCTAGCTGCTGATAATCACTATTTTTATATCAACTCATTGAGAATATACTTATTTGCTCATGGAATTAGCATGCAAGGAATTATTTTGTGACACTTTCCTAATCTGACACAAGTGAGCTTGATCTTCATCCCCTTTGTATTGGGAATGTGCAAACCTTTGCTCTTTCACTCCTGAGGAGCTCTGAGATATCGGAGCTCCTCAGGAGTATGTTATTCAAATATGTTATTAATTCTAAAGATATGATCTGTTTGTCTTCCTAATTGTTTAGAATCGGTCTGCATTCATAGAAACCATTGATTCTGAAACTTTCTTCCTTAGCATTTCATGCATTTACAAGTTATCTTCCCAAGAATTCTGCAGCATCATTTCCCCATCAAATTTTTCCACTTCTGTTTTCTCCTCCTTTTTTTCTCATTGTGAGAAAGCAGAAAACTAAATACATGGTCTTTCTTTAGAAATGACTTTTATTAGAATTGGCTGAGAGAATTGGGTCCATAACAAAAATATAGATGTGTTTCTCTACAGAATGCCCAATTAATGTACAAATTCACTATTACAGATATAATGATGTCTGCCAGTTTAGCATTTTTTTAGATGGAATTAAGATTCTTTACCAGGAAGAAAGCTGCCATGTTCATATGTCTCTTGTTGCAGGAGATGATTTTTTTAATTTATGGTTTATTTATATTCTGGCTTTATTATTTTTATAAGGCACTCAAGGCAGTAAACGTATTTAATATTCCTTCCTCTAATTATTCCCAGAACAACAACCCTGTGAGGTAGGTTGTGCTTAGAGAGAGTGACTGGGCCAAAATATATACTTCCTTGGACTACTAATGTAGAATTATGCCTTGAATTTCTCTGGGAGCAGATTTAGAGGCTTCATCCTGAGAGGAAGTTCATGGTGTTCAATATTAGCAACAGGCATTGTTTGGTTAATATTTATTCTTCTGTTATTTAAAAAAAAAATCAGCAGCAGGACTGGAAGATAGTATTTTCTTTTCATCAAAGATGTAAGATGTTGAGGAACTTCTAGCTTTGTTTATAAGTTAACAAACACAGGGATCTGACCTCTTTGCAAATTGACTTTATCCTGCTTTCTGCACTTTCTGAATGAACCATATGATTACACTGGGTATTCAATGGATAAAT
The DNA here is from genome assembly GCF_049901715.1 of Pseudonaja textilis. Lineage (NCBI taxonomy): Eukaryota > Metazoa > Chordata > Lepidosauria > Squamata > Elapidae > Pseudonaja > Pseudonaja textilis. The sequence goes on from NC_142008.1 coordinate 64,465,326, forward strand.
GAAGCTGGAACATATTCTTAGCTACTTAGCTGTATTTTTCTGCACATTTGAAAATTAGGAAACATACTAAAAACCTGCTCTGCCAAAACAAGCTGTAGAACGAAGTTTGTGGATACATATATCACTTTCACAGACTATTTTTCAGAATATGATGACAGCCTGTGCTTCCTAAGAAACTTATTCAGATAATATTCCATTTTATTTCCATTATTGTGAAACAGCAGAGTGAAATCTGAAAATAATTTTTTGGAGAGCAGGTTCTGAGCTGACAAGTAAATATAGCAGTTCTTAGCGGCTATCTGATTTATCACACTTGCCCTATTGCAGTGGTGTTTCTGCTAGAAGAAAACATGTTGGACATTTTTTTTTCTTTTTGCTGTTTGTGCCATGTCTTACACAATACAGCTATTTCTGCTATTTCAATTCTGAAATGTCAACATTTGTCAGAAATAGTGACAAAATTAAATTAATATGAGGATAAAAATTTAAAGCAGTTTTACCAACTTGGTGTTGTCCAGATTTTGAAAGGAGTGCATGAATATCTAATTAAAAAAACATTAAAAATATTTTTCATTCAGTTAAGACTACTGTTTCTGGGCACCAAAATTGTGGTCAACCACCTGATGACAATCAAAGAATTGACCATTGCTATCCTTGAGGGGTTCAGATTCTTGCAGCTGAGATATAGTATCTTTACCTTCTGCATCTGAAATTTCTAAACTCTATCAGCATACCTGAATGGTGTCAAATTGAAGAAGGCTAGCATAGAAATAAATTTTAGATTCATCTTTTTCTTCTTTAATGGACTTGAGTAGAAAGCTTAGGAGAATAGTTTTACCCGACCCTGCAGAATGCTATTGCTAGTCAGAATAAAAGGTGTTGAACTCATTGGATAAAGAAATTATGCTATCATAGGTTTAACACCGCTTTTATTATTTGGTTTACTCTAGTTCACAATAAAATAAAACTGACTTACACAAGCAATAATACATTGCAGGCATAGGTGGTATTCAGCAGCTTCTGACCAGTTCAGGAGAACTGGTAGCGGAAATTTTGAGTAGTTCAGAGAACCGGCAAATACCGCCTGTGACTGGAGATTTTACATTATCCTTCCCCTGCCATGCCCACTGAGCCACTCCCACAGAACCGGTAGTAAAAAAATTTGAATCCCACCACTGATTGCAGGTAACACTTTCCTTTTAACTGCATTCTCTTTCTCTTACTTTTATGCAGGGCAGAGGAAAGTGTTTGATCTCCCATTTGGAAGTTGTCTCTTTCATAGTGATGTTTATGACAATGGAGCCTCCTTCATGTATGACAACTGTACTAAATGTACATGCAGGGTGAGACATTAATAATTATTTTCCATAGTATCCTTTTTATATGATAAATTTTGTGTAATTTGAGACTAAGGAATTTGCTGCCATTTGTAATATGACAGGTATTTCTCATAAGTCACAGTGGATTAGGTAATTTCAAGAACTGAAACCTTGGAAACACGCATTATTTCTGTATAAATATTTGATTCCTGTTTTAAAGTACTTTGCGCATTACCAAAAATATATAAAACTTGCCTGTACATGCTGCTGTCTTCAGAGGCAGGCAAACAATCCCTCAGGGAGTTGTGGAAGAGGCACACATAGTCTGAATGCGGACAGCTCTCCTCATGGGGTTGCCCTTGCTTGGTTATGCTGTGATGGCAGAAGCCAAATTATTCCATCTTTCTTCTGACAACTCACTCTGATTATGTGCCAGTAATTTATTTATTTATTACATTTATATGCCAGCTATCTCACTCTGAAGTGTGACTCTGGGCAGCTGTCATAAATGTTCTAGAAGAAAATGTTCAAACCAAAGAACTAATCAAATAACTATTAGTATGTCAAGTTAGTGAAGAGTCATTTGGGGGATTGAGAGTCCTGAGCAATCAGAAGAAATATTTTTGTGCATGCCCTTGAGTTATTGTTGACTCCTGGTGATTGCTTAGATTAGTCCCTACAGTTTTATTGGCAGCATTTCAGAAGTGGTTTGCTGTTACCTTTTCCTAGGGCTGAGACAGAGTGATTTGGCATATATTTATATTTATAATACACAAATATTCATATAGTGCTTTGCAAGAAGAATTTAAACATAAAGTTTAATCACCCATTTTGTTACTCAGTTAACCTACATAAATAGTGGCAAATATAGTGCAGAGGTTTTATCTGGTTTTGAGATCTACCTAAAAAATACAGATAAGTGTATAATGTATTATCAATTGCCTTGTTCCTTCCAGGCTGATACTGGTATTAAAAGGCTCATGGGCAGGGATTCAAGAACATAGCTTTTGATAAGATAGTTTTTATTTCAGCTACTAGAAAAACTATTAGCACAAAGAAAATAAAAACTGCCAACTGGAAGACTGAAGCTTATATATGGAGCAGATTAAAATCTAAATCTGAGTCAAGAGCCATTTGTTTTTCAGCAGGAAAACTGTGCATTGTTATCATGATGGATCCCCCTCAAGCCTTTTGCTTTTGACCTTACCTGACTAACATTTGGCCTCATTTATAAGTCTGCCTTGAGAAGGATGCTTCTGGATCTTTCATATGAATAGCAAGGTTCACACTAGAGATTGATGCTGGTTGAAAGAGAGCCACTGAAATCCATTCCGGAAGTGACATTTCAGATATGTGCTAATTCAAGAATAACACTGTTCTAGTGATCTGGAGTCATTTTATAGGAAACAACAACAAATATTAATGATTATTCAGCTTCCAGGCTGAAAATTCTGGTTGAGCACATCTAAAATCCTAAAACCAGCACTGGAAAGCATTAATGCCACTAAAAGGCCCCAAGAACACACAAAAGCTAATTTTGAAAAGAAAGTCTAGCAATAATTTCATTTCTGGATCCCCATGTAGTGCTAAGAATTTGGGAAGTACAAGGTATAGTGATAAAGAAACAAATAGTAGTATAAAGCTTCCCAGGAGGTGACAGATGGGTAGATTCTGATGGTGATTAGTGCTTCCCTACAGGAGAGAACGGTTCCCCAGTACTTTAAGGAGGCTGTGGTGCACCCTCTCCTTAAGAAGCCATCACTGGACTCCACCTTGTTGGATAATTTCTGACCTGTCTCCAATCTTCTTTTTCTTGAGGAAGGTGGTTGAGAAGGTGGTTGTGCAGCAGCTCCAGAGGTTTCTGGATGAAACGGATTATCTCGACCACTACCAGTCAGGATTCAGGCCTGGATTTGGGACAGAAATGGCATTGGTCACATTTTTGGATGATCTCTGGTGGGAGCAGGATGGAGGTAGTGAACCCATCCTTGCTCTACTTGACCTCTTGGTGACTTTTGATACCATTGACCATGGCTTCGGGGGATGGGAGGCCTTGAGCTGCCCTGGTTCACTTCCTTCCTCTGCAGCCGCTCTCAGTCAGTGTTGATAGAAAGTGAGAGATCCAACCCTCGCCCTCTGCTTTATGGGGTTCCGCAGGGCTTGGTTCTCTCTCCACTCCTGTTCAACATATATATGAAAACACTGGGTGAGATTATCCCTCACCATCATGATAATCCTCAGCTATATGTCTCGGCCTGTGGTGAGTTAAGTGTTGCTGTGTCCTCCCTCTCTCAGCACCTGGAGGCTGTTAGGGGCTGAGTGGGGAGCAACGGGTTGAAACTAAACCCTTGCAAGACCGAGTGACTCTGGGTTTTGGGTTCATTTGTTCAAGGAGAATTGCCACATTTGGTCTTGGATAGTGGGGCACTAGACCCAAACAGACCATGTCTGGAATCTAGGAGTTTTTCTGGACTCACAACTCCTGCTCGAAGAGAAGGTGGTGGTCATGGCCAGGAGGGCCTTTGCGCAACTGGAGTTGTGCACCATTTATGCCCTTTCCTGAACCAATGATCCCTTTTCACAGTCACTCATGCCCTGGTCACTTCCCGTCTTGATTATTGCAATGTGCTCTACATGGGGCTGCCCTTGAAGAATATCTGGAAGCTTCAGTTGGTGCAAAATACAGCGACCTGCATGGTTTTGTGCAGACCCCAGTGTGCATATGTTTCACCTCTCCTGAGGGAGCTGCATTGGTTGCCAATTTACTTCTGGGTGCAATTCAAGGGCTGGTTGTCACTTTTAAAGACCTTCGTGGCTTGGAACCAGGTTATCTGGGGGACCTTCTCTTGCCGGTCATATCTCCCTGACCCATCAGAGCGGGGAGGCAGGGAATGTTGCGGGTCCCATCCCTGAGAGAGATACACCTAGTGAGACCCAGAAGAAGGGCCTTCTCCATGGTGGCTCCCTCTCTCTGGAACATCATTTCCCCAGAGATTAGAATGGCCCCATTGCTAATACTCTTTTGGAAGGTGCTGAAGACCTGGTTCTGCCAATGGGCCTTGGGAACCCAGAGCGGAATGGAGCCCATCAAATGGCTCGTGTGATTTCCTCTCGTCAGGGTGGGTGGGTGGGAGTTGGGGGGATGATTTATTTATTTATTTATTCCAGATTTTGTTCTATTGTACTTTATTATTTGATTCTTTTTGTTAGTTTTTATTTTATTTTATTTTTTAATATGGTTTTACATTCTGTAAGCTGCCTCAAGTCACCATGGGTGAATAGGCAGCAATATAAATTCAATAAATATAATAAATATAATAAATAAATAAATAAATATTCATGTGGCTAAACCATTCTGTAGTAGCATAAATTGGTAATCTCTAAATATATTCAGTTTTAGCTAACTGAATCCAAAACATGGGAATCAATTTGTTACTTGTCTGGAGTCTCATTTGTTTTTATTTCCATGCAGGATTCCACTGTGGTATGTAAGAAAAAGTGCTCCCCTCCCAGAGGTTGTATCAAAGTCAGAGAAGAGTGCTGCAAGGAGTGCCTCTCATATGTGTCTTCTGAGGAAACAAAAGTGTGCAAGTTTGGAAATAAAATTTTCCAGGTACACATTCTTAAATTGTGTCTCAGGATCACTTCATTAGACCATTTGATTTCTTAACAAGTTGTAGTACATTCAAAATCATGCTCTTATTATTATTTTTGCTGATGTTTTAACCAAATGAACATAATGTAAAAATGCAGTAAAACTGATGAAATTATAAAATTAGCTAATCCTTTGGTAGAGTACACTGATGCATTTTCCCCAGGCAGATGACCAATCAGCTGTCTCTTTAAATGGAATGATGTTCCATTTAACAATTAAATATTATTGAAACTGGTTGTTGAACTGAGGACTTGAAAGATTGAAGAAAGCACTGGATTAATTTGGATTTGAACTATTAATATTATCTAATAGAACATCACATGAGGTCAAAGAAGAAAAGGATAGAAGAAGAGAGGAAAGAAGGAAAATTAAATAAGACTTTAAAATTTGGACAATTGGGAAGACAAACAAAAGCCTATAAATTACTAAAGAATTCTAAAAAATTATAAATTTAAGGGATTTGGAGATATAACTATGAGAATGAAGTTTTACTAATAACTGGATTGGTGGGAGTATTTAAATATTGAGTCATTGGAATTCTAGAGATATATTGAATAATTTTTTACTGAATTGTAATAAAATTCAGGTGATACCAGGTGATAATAGAGTGATATGAAGTAATAATTTTGATGCTTAAAGATATGCGTGAAACTAAAAAGAACAATATTGAGACAAGGGGAGTGCCTAAAGATAAAAAAAAATGAATGTGGAGAGCCTGCAACAATTGGGGGAAGAAGAGGAATGAGATATTTGGGAAATAGATCAGAAAGTAGAAGAGGTAATGGAGGGAAAAAATCAAAGTGAGATTCAAGAAAGATGGTGGAGAGAAAGTAGTGATAAGTTGGAACCAAGTAAATAATACTTTAAAAGCTTACAACAGAATAGAGGGGAAAAAAGGAAAATCTCCTCAAGAAAGGGAAAGCCCAGAGAGAGAAAACAAAAATCTCTCTCTCTCTCAAAAAAAGAATGATTTATGGATGGGTGTACAAAAGATGCAGCAAAAAGAGATAAAGGGCAATTCAAAAGGAATATTTAGTGGGAACAAAAATATTATAAAAAATGTAAGTTTCCAAGAGAGAGAAAGAAAAAGATGATTGAGAAGCTAACAGATGATGGAACTCCAAAGAGATCAAGAGATGATGGATAACAACTTCCGGTTTGGGCGTCTTCGACGACAGACCGAAATCGTGATCATCCACGGTTTTGATCCATGCTAGCCATTGGAGCGCCCCGAGCTGCCCAGATTCAGGGCTGAAGCCACCCCGTAGAGGTGGTGAAGAAGGGGGAGCCATCAGCAGGGTTGAGGAGAGCCACATCTCTCCTCCTCGGCTGGCCATTACTCCCTTTCCCAAAGGCGGTTACAGTGGTGGTCAGAAATGGCCATTTCAAAGAAGAACCTGACCGGACAAGATTATGCAGGAGGAAGTTTAAAGGAGAAAGTTTGACCAGGTTGAATGGAGAACATCTATTTAAGGTACCTGGAACCTGAATTTTAAAGACTAATACTATTCCTAAAAAGATTTTAAGCTGCGAAAGAAAAAGGGAAAGGAAACGGAATTGGCTTTTTTCCCTCTAACATCAACAGTTTTAACTGACTTGGAACATTAAGAAGAATAGATTCAAGTAAGAAATTGATACTAATCCACTTTGACATTAATAGGCTATTTCTAGCTGAAAATAAAGTGTCAAAGGGATAAAGATTCTTGGATAATTTAAAAACTTCCTTTAAAAAAGGAAAGAAAGCAGCGGAGGGAAAAAGGAAAAAAAGAGAGTGGAATCTGGAAAATGGAGGAGAACACCTGGAACTTAAAAAAAAAATTGATAGTGGAATTTTAACAAGGCTTGCAAAAGATACATTGTAGCTGAAACCGTGTTATAAGATAACAAAGCCCCTGGAAAGAGAAAGTGAGAAAAGAAGCAAGAAACACTTTTGGATTATTGGATGATTCCTTTGGATGGAGGATCCTAATGAAATAAAATAAAATCAATTGGGGGTTGTTTAAAATTTTTTAAAATGGCATCACTCCTTGAAGTAATTTTTGTAAAAATTATCAACTTAAAGAACAGTAAAAAAGTAAAAAATGAACTTAAAGAACAAAAAGAAGAAGCACAAGATGGAAGAGGATCTTTTGGCTTCGCATTTCAATTTTTGGAGATCTTGAAATGGAGATCTTGAACTATGAAAAACAACAAGAAACGCTGGCAGAACAAGAAGGGAGGGACAACGAAGAAGCCATCTTCAATGCCCAAGCAATATTAAGCGGGGTAAAAAAGGGAAAGGGGGGGAAAGGAGTTAAAAACTAAAGTACTAAAGCAACAACCAAAGAAAAGAGTAACTTAAAAAGTAATCATAATATCAGGAAAAAGCAGAAGGGAGGATCACAGAAAGGAGAATCAGATAGAAAAGGAATAAAAGGGGGAGGGAGAAGAAGAGAGGGAAGAGGGAAAGGAAAAGAAGCTACAAAAGACAGAAACAAGATATAGAAGTACAGGAAAAACATACAAGAATTAAAGGTATAAACCTATTTAAAAGACACAGAGACAATGGTTAAAATTTAACTTAAGGAGAGGATTCTGCAAGGGTGCATGGGATAGCATTGTTCTATTAGAAATAGAAAAGGGTTAGAAAATATGTTAGATGATTAAAGTGATAGAAAAAATTGATGTGTAGTGGAATATTTGTTTGTAAGGAAAATAAGGCTCTCAGTGATTTAAAAAGAACATTTAAAAAAACTGAAAATAAACATGGAACATTTTTATCAGTTGACAAGATGAACTTGAATAAGAATAATAACTTTTTTGACTACTGTTAATAACTGTTATTTGGTTTTTTATTTAAAGACAGTAATAAGTAAAATATGAAATATAGATGATTAAAGTGAAAGATAACCGATATTACTAGGTAATGTTTGTTAAAAGAAATAAAAATGTAAAAGATTGTTATTAATATTAATGGCAGAGCTGTACATGAATAGAATAATTATTCCATTTACTATTGTTTTACATATATACACAGATATATATACATATATACTTTTTTCTTTTAAGAATTTAGTGTGTATTTTAAGGGAATGAACCAAGCAGAATTCAATTGAAAATAGGTATGTGTTATAAAATAGAGGTTAGAAAATGAATATTATAACTGTAAAGATGTAACTTAAATTTTAAATAAATTTTAAAATTTAAAGATTTAAAGATTTAAATAAGATACAAAGGTGTTACACTCCAGTCTAGTAATTACAGGGGAAAAAATTTTTTATGTGAAAAGATAATATGAAATTGTAAACAGGACAGATGAAAGTATAAAAACATTGATTAGAAAGATTTTAAACATTAGAAAAAGATATGTAATTGAATTAAGAAAGGAATGAGATAATCTAAAGTAGGGCTATAGGAAGTAAAGAAAGGGAAAAGCTATTGAAAAAATTGCAAAAATAGTTATAAGATATGGATTAGAATGCATAAGATAAACATGTATTGAGTTTATGTCTGTATGGAGAAGTGATAACCCGGGGCCATGCTGTTCTCAAAAAAAGATATTTTATTTGTATTTGTATGTTTTGTGAAAACTTAAATAAAACTTTTATTTAAAAAAAGGGATGATGGATAGGGATAAAACACATTAGCAAAATGGAAAAGTAGAAAATATAAACAGTAGCATATATACTAATAGAAAAACAGAATTTACTCTATTTTAAAATAAGCTAAGGGTAGAAGGTGGAAATTTAGGATTAGGGAATTTAATGATATTATTAATATTAACAGTATGTTAAAATATACTGTAAATTTTAAACTTTTAAGGATTAGAAATTGTGGAGAGTGGGAGAAGTAAACCCGGGATCGATTGAATACTGTTAATATTTGGATCAATTAGTAGTGTTGGATATTTGGAATATTGAAAGCAGGGTGGCAAAATGAGTAATTTTTAAAATATCAAATACAAGATAAGGGATAAAAATAATGGCAAAAAGAAATGTTATGTATGCTTAAAGGAATTATGGGAAAAATAAGAAAGAATAGAAATAGAAATAGGAGGGGAACAACAATACACATATTTTAATATAACAAGATCTATGCAATAACAAGAGGGAGGTTTAGAAATTGAATGGTGGTAGTATTAGATATGTTTAAATAACATGCAACAATGAAAATGAAATGTAATAACCATGAGTTACAGCATTATGTTTATCTGTACTAAATGTATGATACCCAGGTATCATATCACACTTCACGCATTGATAAGTATAAGTAATATAAAATAAAAAACTCGATTTATAAAAATAAATAAATGGAATGTTATGAATATGCATAGAATGCTCTGCAGATTTGTTTTGTTCTTCGCATAGAATGCACTTCAGTGCATTATTTTCTTCAGCATTCTGTACTTCTTTTTTTTGTAACAAATTTTATTAATTTTCAAAGAGAATACACAGACAAACAAAACATAAAACATAAGAACATAGAACATCTTTTCTAAAAACTGCTTAACAAAACAAATAAGACATCTCATTTAAGTACAACATAGTTCTAAATTATCATGTTTCCACACACAATTTAATATGCATCTTATATATTCAACTTCATATCTTATTACTCTTTTCCAACTTCTCACTGTTTCTTCCTTCAATTGTATTCATTAAACTTATACTTTCATGTATTTCATATTATTATATTTCATATTATTACTATTTCATATGCTCTTATCCAACATCATTAATCCTCAATAAACAAACATAAGCTAACAAAATACATAACATAAAAACATAAAACTTCTTTTTAGAAAGCGGCTTAACCCCAGGTTATAACTTTTTGTACAGACATAAATCAAATTCATGCTCACCTTATATACTAACTATTTCATATCTTATTTAACATTCTATATTTTCCATATATCTTCTCCCCTCTTTTCACTCTCTTAATTCTATTTTATTTATTTAATCTCAATTTAAATCATTATACTTGTATCTTTTGCCCGTTCTTTTTCAATTATCCATTTATCTTTCTCTTTAACACAAACTTTTTCCTGTAATCACTAGTTGAAGTATGACACCTTTCTATTTCCCCCCCAAATTTAACACTTAAAATAATACATAGTTTCTATTCTGATTCTGCTTAGTACATTCTACATAACATTTTAAAATATAAAACATAATGATCTTATAGTATATTAAAAATAATGTTCCATAACAAATTAGTTAATTAAACTAATTACACATTAATTACACATTCCCTACAATATTCTATTAACACATATTTCAAATACAAATACTAGAATACAATTTTGTGTACTTTTGCAGAATCTCCTTTTAGATTATATTTTACCCTTTATCTCTGAAAAAAACCTGTTTATTAGCATCTTGTTTTAAGCCTTTATAACTTCCCTTCACTTTTTCCCTTCCTTCCTTGTCAAATCTAACCTTTTTACCCCCCCACCCCAATCTCCAGCCTTTTAGTCTCCCCTCTCTGTTGTATTCCTCTTTTCTGTTGCTTTCTGACATTATATTGATTTTTCACCTTACTTTTCCCTTTCTTGGTTGTTTTTTTAGAACTTAAATTCTTCATTTTCTTCTCCTTTTACCCTTTTCTTTCTCATTTAAAATCATATGTCCATTAAAGATGGCTTCTTCTTAATCATCCCAGCCTTTTTCTTGTTGCATTTCCTGATAAGTAGAAATCGCCATTTCTAAAAAGCAAAGGATAGATCCAAAGGAACCCTTGCCTTCTTCTTCCTCTTCTCTTAATTTTTCAAATTGCATTTTCAGTTCTTCAACAGATACCATTGTGAAAAAATTTTTTTTAAACAATCCAAATGTTTTCTTAGTCTTTCAAAAGATAGTTAAAGTCCCAAAGTCATCAAGCAATCAAAGTCAGCGCAATCAGCACAGTCTGTTTCACTTTCTTCTACTTTTTCTTCCTGGGGTAGAATTCAATTACACAATTCCAAGGTATTTTTTGGAAGTTTTATTGCGATTTAATCTCTAATCTTACAAAACTCCAAGCAGTCTCCTTCAACAAACGTTAGTATAAATCATTTACCTCTCTTCCTTCCCACTTAAAGCAAAAAGATTTTAATTTTTAAATGTCAGTGTTTAGAAATTTAATGTCTCCTTGGCTTTAATTTTGAAAGTTAGTACCTTCTGCTACCAAAGCGGGTATTTCCGATTTCCATCTGCTGTCTCCATGGGAAGGAAAGTGAGGAGAAAAAAACTTTCCCTTTACTTTCCACCGCAGCTTAACGATCTTCTGGGAAACAATATATCACTTAAAGAGCCAAAGTTCCAGGGTATTCAGATGTTAATTGTCGTCCCGGTTCAGCCAAAAGCCTTCTCTTTCTTCACTTCCTCCTGCACACAACTTGTCCGGCTGAGAGGTTCTTTGTGGCGGCCATTGCTGACTGCTGCTCCACCACCTTTGGAAAAGGGAGTTAAGCCGGCTGGAAAAGGGGGGTGCAATATCCCCCAACCCCTGCCCAGATCTCCTCTCTCTTCAGTTATCCCTACAGGATAACTATAGCCTCCTAATCCAGTTGGATCGAAGGCACTCCAGCAGCAAGCGCAGCAGGGATCGCGCACAAACGCAAATTCCTGCTGCCTCCGAAGCCTGACAAACCAGAACTCAGCATTCTGTACTTCTGATGGTCTTGGAAAGAGAATTTCTCTGCATTTTGCAAGAATCAATCTAGCCCAAGACATCCTTTTCCCACTCTACCTTCAAGTGAGCCAATAAGAATTTACCTGATGTTTCTGAAAATTATTCAGGACTTACAGTGCTTCATACATTGGGATATTATTGGGACAGCAGATTATTGCAATATATCATTGGGACATATTGGAATAATTTGTTTCAGTTCTCCTTCTACCCAGGATCCCTCCAAAGAGACTAAATTTGGAGATTCTCCCCAAATGCTTCTAATGTTTTTGGGTACCTTTTAAGAGATGCAAGTTTTTTTCTCCATTTCCATCCCCACCCGTAATTCTTTATTGGAATTGTATAATTGCGAAGATCATCTTTGTGTTGAGAGAATCTAAATTCAGATAAGAAATGAAATCCCTTACAAACAATAGTTATCTACTGTAATTAATCCCTCTTTTAATTAATTGAGTTTTTTTCTTTTGCCCAAACCCACAGTGTAAAAATCTCATTGGCAATAAAGCATTTTCTTTGTTTAGTTAATAGTGTTAAACAAAAGAATTCATCTATTTTCTTTTTATTCTTTCCTTTCCAATGTGGATATGGGATGGGTGCAGTGGTGGGATTAAAATAATTTAACAAACGGTTCTCTGCCCTAATGTCCAGCTGGATAGGCATTGCTGGGTGGGCATGTGACTGGGTGGACATGGCCACCTCAACATCACTCATGTTGAGGGGCACCTTGCCTTTACCAGCCTCTCCTCACCATGCCCAGCCAAGTCCTGCCTCAGCCCTCCCTTCCCAGCCACTCCTTGTCATGCCTGGCCTTGCCTCGCCATACAACCACAATTGAGGCCCAAAATTTATGTTGCTAAGTGAGAAATTTATTAAGTGAATTTTGCTATATTTCATGACTTTACTTGCCACATTTGTTGTTAAGTTAGTAACATGGATGTTAAATGAACCTGGCCTCCCCAATGACTTTGCTTTTCAGAAAGTTGCAAAAGGGGATTACATAACCCTGGGAGACTAAAACCATCATAAATGTGAGACAGTTGTCAACCATATGAATTTTGATCATGTGACCGTGGGGATGCTGCAAGGGTCATAGGGGAAAAATAGTCATAAGTCACTTTTTAAAGTGCTGTTGTAACTTTGAATGGTCACTAAATGAACTGTTGCAATTCAAAGATTACCTGTACAAAAATACAAAAAGCTTCTTTGTTTGCAGAAAGCTGCCCTAAATACCAATCATTAGATTAGATAAGATCAATGACAGTCACAGCCATTATGGAAATCTAAACCATCCTGTCCAAATATCTTCCTTCTCATCAGCAATACCTGCAACCCAGAGTTACAAATCAGGCAGGTTGCCAGAGTACCTTGAGGAATTAAAATAGTTAAAATACAGTGATAACTACCAGCAGCCAACTCTTGCTCATAAAGTGAAACCCTTTAGCAGAGAGGTCATTTAAGCTCTCCAGAAAGTGGGTGGGCATATTTGGGCTACAAAATGCCAAGCTAAAGAGAAAAATTAACAAAGTATATAGAGGACCCAGGTTCAAGTTTCGGCCCTCCCAAGCTTGTCATGATCACAATAAAATTAATACATGCCACAGATGTCTAAATAAACTTAAAGCCTGATGCCATGTTATGCCTTATTATCATGAGAGAAAACTAAAATGAATTGGAGGGATGATCCATACCCCTAGCTCCTATTTTTTTTATCAGTGAGCAATCATGCGCCTTGGCTACTCTAAATCAATGCAAGAGACTTCTGTCCCAAAGGTGTGCTTTTTCAAGAAGCAACTAGACTTTCTGGAAACCAAGAAAGTCCAGTTGCCTCTTGAAAAAAAAAATACCTTTGGGACAACCATGACATGGATCAGGGGTCACCAACCTTTTGGACCTCAGGGATCACCAAACTCATAATTTTAAATCCCAGGGACCACTAACTGGTTCTGTGGGCATGGCCTAATTTGTGGGTGTGGCTTGGTGGTCATGTGACTGGCTGGCCATGGCTTGTATGTAAATATTATAAATATTTATATAAATATAGATTTTTTTTTATTAAAAAAGAGCAACTTTTACCCCAAATCAGGCAAAGCAGGCAGGCAGATTGAGTTGCTCACAGAATCACAGATTTATTCAGAGATCTATCTATCTGTCATTGGCTACATGAGTCTCACATAAAATTTGCTTGCAAGCAAACTCACAAAATTAACTCACAACACACCATATATGTAAATATTGATTTTTTTAATTTAAAAAAAGTAACTTTTACCCCAAATCAGGCAAAGCAGGCAGGCCGATTGAGTTGCTCACAGAATCATTCAGTGATCTATCTATCTGCCATCAGCTAGCTCAGTCTGTCACATAAAATTTTCTTGCCATGAGTCTCACTGAATAAAAGACCCTTCAATCCTAAGAGAGGTTCGACTGCGCTTAAAAGCAGAGCCGAATATCTAAAGATGAGCTAGAAAGCAATAAATCCAACGATTCCCTGCTTTCTAGCTAATCTACCATGTTTCTCACAAAATAAGGCCGGGCCTTATTTTTTTTGACCCCCCCAAAAATGGCTAGGCCGTTTTTTCAGGGGTGACTTAATCCCCCCCCTTGCCTCCTCAGGTGGGCAGGCGGCAACAGCTTGGATGTTGACCTCGGCGTTGGTGGGGCACTTCATATTGGGACACCTTCCATCACCATTGCTTTCCCTTTTCCCTTGTTGCTGTAGTGTTTAGAGCAATGCTGCAGTGTTTGGCACAGCCATGGGTGGCCAGCCATGGCTCCTCCCTGCAATCGGAGCCTGGCGGAGGCACTTGGCTTCAGGCGCTCCTGTCGCTGCCTTCCCTTTGCCTTCGAAGGTAAAGCCAATTATTTTAAAAATGGCGCACTACTACAACAAAGCCTCCCCTGCCCGAGAGGGCAGCCCAACCCCATGTGGGGAGGCGAATCTCCTGGGGCCGCAGTGCAGGATTGGCCCACCTTGGGAGAAGCGCCCAGCCGCCACCCCTACCTGGCACTGGGCAGAGCGCGAAGACCTTCGCCTGGGGCACCCAGCGCAGCTGACAGGCAGGCCCTCCTTCCCGGCAGCAGAGCTCTCACCAAGGCAGTGAGCACCTCCCCGCCGGACTCTCCGCTCATCCTGCCAGGGCCACTCCAGAGCCGTGCAGGGTAGGCAGAGCCAGGAAAGCGAGCCGTGGGTACACGCCCATCTGCCAAGCAAAAGAGCTGGGCCAACCTGAGCTTGGCTTCCTTCCCAAGTCCCTCCAGAGCCCGAAGCCCCCTGTCCTTTCCACCCCATGCACAGCCCGTCCCTGTCCCCACACATCTCCAAATGCGCCGGCAGCTCCAAATGCTGCAGTGGAACAGGCATCAGGCAGAGGCGCTGACTCGGCAGGGCTCAGCTCGGAGGAGGACGCAGCGCAGGCTGTTGCCTTGCCTCACTGTCCATGGATGGGTGGGCTCTATCACTGCCTCGGGCGGCCTCTCCTGGTGGCCCCTTTGGATTCGGGCTGGAGGGATTTGGGAAGGAAGCCAAGCTTGGGGCGGCCCGGCTCTTTTGCTTGGCAGGCGGGTGTGCACCTGCCTTTCCCAGCTCTGCCCAGCCCGCAAAGCTCCGGCGCGGTCCTGGTGGGATAAGCGAAGGGCCCGGTAGGGAGGCGCTCGCTGCCTTGGTGAGATCTCTGCCGCCGGGAAGGAGGGCCCACCTGTCAGCTGTGCTGGGTGCCCCAGGCAAAGCTCTTCACACTCTGCCCAGCACCAGGCAGGGATGGTGGCTGGGTGCTTCTCCCGGGGTGGACCGATCCTGCGCTGCGGCCCTGGGAGATTGGCCTCCCCATGTGGGATTGGGCTTCCCTCTTGGGCAGGGGAGGCTTTGTTGTAGTAGGGTGTCATTTTTAAAAGAATTGGCTTTACCTTCGAAGGCAAAGGGAAGGCAGCGACAGGACCGCCTGAAGCCAAGTGTCTCTACAGGGCTCCAGTTGCAGGGAGGAGCCCTGGCTGGCCGCGCATGGCTGCGCCAAATGCTACGGCATTGCTCTAAATGCTGCAGCAGCAAGGGAGAAGAGAAAGCAATGGTGGCGGAAGGTCTCCTGATACGAAGTGTCCCACCAACGCAGGCAGCACCATATCCGGGTATGCAACAAAAGTGCTTCCTAACGGCAAGCCTCCCCCGCCATTCCCCCCCATTTCACATGTTTAATATAGGCCTTAATTTGGGGGGAAGGGCTTAATTTGATTTTATGCCAATAAAACATGCTGGGCCTTCCTTTTTTTTTTTTATGAACAAGTTTTATTGATTTTTGAAGACAAACAAAACATAACACATAGAAGTATAAAACCTCCTTTCTAAGAATTACTTATAAATTTCAACAAGGCAAATAAAGCATTATTTTTTAAAACATAGTTCCACATTATCACACTTCCATTTACACATATATATCTTTTCCAAATTTCTCATTATTTCTCCCTTCACTTTCATTCAATCATATTTCCTTCTATCAAAGTTTCAGTAATTCTCAATCAGTCATAAGCACACAAAATACATAACCTAAAGCAAAACATTGGAGAAAAAAAAAAACTCCTTAGTTATCATTTATACATATCTTTTCCCAATTTCTCTCCCTTTAATTTCATTTCTCCAAGATTTTATTAATTTAGAATCAAACGTAAATAATCCACACACTAAACATAAAACATAAAACTTGAGAAGTGACTTGGCCCCAGGTTACATCTTTTTTGACAGACCTAAATCAAATTCATGCCCACCTTATATACCCTTCATATCTTATTAACCATTTTGTATTCTCTATATAACTTCTCCCATCTTTTCACTCTCTTAATTATATTTTATTTATTTCATCTTATTTCAAAGTCATTATACTTATATCTTTTGTCTGTTCTTTACCAAACATCTATGTATCTCCTCCCTTTAACAAAAAATTTCCCCTGTAATCACTTTTGAAGTATGACGCCTTCTCCTAAAATAAAGCTTAAAATAATACATAATTTCCATCCTGATTCTGCTTAGTACATTCTACATATTAAATCTTAAAATAAAAGAATAGTAAACTTATAGTACAATTAAATATATAATTTCTATTCTAATTCTAATTCTGATAAGTACATTGTTTTAGGATAGAAGAAATAAAATACTAAAGTTATAATAACATTAAAACAAACAAATTAAACTTTAACTAAGCATTAATCATTTAACACGGTCTCCTAATATTTAATCAAATATCAACATCCATCATTATTAAACATTAATATTTCATTAAATATTCCAATAAACTGTTTCAAATGCAAATACTACGATACTATCTTATGCACTCTTGCAGAATCTTCTTTAATTATAAACTATCTATCATCCTTCATCTCTAAAAAAAAAACTTTTTTAAAAAAATCTTGTCCTAACCCGTGGCTTTTTTTTTTCTTTTTCCCTCCCTTTCTTCTCCAATCTGGTCTTTTTGCCCCCCCTCCCCCTTTTTAAGTTTCCCTCTCTGTTGTAATTCTCTTTTCAATTGCTTTCTAACATTGTACCTTCTTTTCACCCTATTTTTCTTTTTCTTGGTTGTTTTATTAAATCTTAAATTCTCCTTTTCCCTTCCTCCCTTCCCATTTTCTTTTCTTAGTCAAACTTTTTAGTCCATTAAAAATGGCTTCTTCCTTTTCTTCTTCTTCTTCTCCTTCTCCTTCCTCCAGTGTTTGCTGGTACATAGAAACCGCCATTTCTAAAAAATGGAAGGCAGCTCCCAAAGAATCCTTGCCACTTTGTTGTCTTTCTTTTAATTTTTCATATTCCATTTTCAGTTCATCAACCGATGGTACCATTATAGGTTGTTTTTTTAAAACAACCCAGATGCTTTCAATCTTGAAGTAGTTTCCAAATGTCAGAGTTATCAAACAATCCAAACAAACAAAACTTTTTTCCTCTTCTTCTCTTTACAGTTTTTTCTCCAGAGGCAAAATCCCAGATGTATTTTAAAAGCCGTATTACCATTAATTAATGGTCTTGTAATCTTCAAGGCGTCTCCTCCAGCAAAGTTTTTTTAAAAAATTTTTAGTCCTCCCCTTCCCACTTATAACAAAGAGCTTATTTTTACCTTTAAAGAGCAAGTTTTTCTGTGCTCCTTTGCTTTCTTCGTAAGGAGGGGGAGTGAGCTTTCCTTCAGCACTTTCGCCGATGTAACAAATTCTTTTGGAAACAAATGTATCAATCCGAAGTCAGGTTTCCAGGGTGTTTTAAAAGTAACATAATGTCGTGGTTTAGCCAAGAAAACTTCTCCTTCTAAGACTTCCTCCTGCACAAACTTATCCAGTTGAAGATTCCTTTGTGGCTGCCATGGAGACAGCCACCCCACCGTCTCAGGAAAAAGGAGTCCAGGCCCTTGCCCGGATCTCCTCTGTCTTCCGCTGCCCCTTCAGGGCAGCGACAACCCCCAAATCCAGTTGGATCGGGGGTACCTTGACGGCGAGCGCAGCAGGGACCCGCAGAGAAGCGGATTCCTGCCACCGCCGAAGCCTTACAACCGGAAGAATGCTGGGCCTTCCTATTGGTGGAGGCCGTATTGTTGGAGAAACACGGTAAAACTCCCGATACAGCAGAACAGCTGATCCTCAGAAAAAGAAAAAATAGCAATTTAGTAGGCAAGTTTGCTGGGTAAGGAGTAAGTGGGTAGGAAGGGTTCCCATGGGCCATGTGGGCGGGCAGCCTTGTGTTTCTGCACAGCCTGGATTAATTGCTTTGGGGGTTGCTCTGGGGATGAGATTTCTCTGCAGCCCACCAAAATTTTCTCATCGCCCACTGATTGGTGACCGTTGCTCTATAGCGTCATTTTGAGGGTAGGAGTTGAAACAGTTTGGTAACCACTGACCTGGATGACTGAAGAATCACCAAAGACAAGAGAATCACATGATCTGACAAAGTCCCATCCAGGAGAAGCAATCCTTAGACCCATTAAAGATACTAGCTGGTCTCACTCACCTCACAAGATATCCTAAGGAAATCATCCAGATTTAAGAAAAGATCAAGTGCCCCCAGAAAGGCAGTAAAAAAATCAGACAGAATGCCAAACTTTCATCCTGCCTCTCAGCCATTGCTTAACTTGATCAGGCAGCCTCATCACTTTC
The DNA here is from genome assembly GCF_049901715.1 of Pseudonaja textilis. Classification (NCBI taxonomy): domain Eukaryota; kingdom Metazoa; phylum Chordata; class Lepidosauria; order Squamata; family Elapidae; genus Pseudonaja; species Pseudonaja textilis. Next base: position 64,484,064 of record NC_142008.1, read on the forward strand.
CATTAGTGGGACCTTCCGAAGCCATTTTTTTGTAACAAAGAACCGAAAGACTAGTCGGATTACTCCATTTAGAGAAGATTATGGATCTAGAGAAGAAAGAAACAATTGCCCCCTCTCACCCTTAATTGGAGATGGAGTCAAGCGCTGGAGCTCAGGCTATAGAAAGTCTGGGTGTACTGCCAAAGGCCATTAACAGCTGTTCCAATGTAACAAGGCTTACCCGCAGAAGCAGTTTTAGGAAAACACTTAAGCAGGGCAATAAAATAAGCAGGATTAGGCTAGAAACAACACACAGAGGCATACCAGAACACCTCCTTCCTCCTGCCCTATCAGAAGTCAGGCAGGAGCCATTCATTGATCAAGGTCCTGTTTCCTCAATTGGTAATCCTAACAGGATTGACCCTGTAAGGTGGGGAAAACAAAAAGCTGTTGGGAGAAGATTTTTTTTCCAATAGTCGGTTTGTCAATTGCTCAAAAAGTTTTCTGGTTCTCTTGAATTGGTGAGAAACATCAGAATCCCACCATTGAACAGTTGCTGAACAAGTGGCCTTATTACTGTAACTTATGTACAGTAACTAGTGTAATTTATTTAGAGAATTACTTATAATAAAAAAACTAATAGTAGTGGGGAAAAATTTTATCAAAAAATTAATCAAAAACTTTATATTGTGGCCATTAAAGGACTAGTTCTACACCATCAGTTGATGAAGGAATACCTTAGGAACTTCATTTGATATATGTAAATTGTAAGAAACTGAGCCAGTGTTTTATTTTAGCAACACATTGGAATCATAATATCTTTAGAGAGGGGGAATGGGAGGCGGGGTTAAGTCAAATGTATCTATACCTGCTAGAATATAGGTAATTTCTCCTTTGTATTTTCTAAATGTTTTCAGATGTTTAATAGATGTCTGCCTTTGCCCCATAAGTAATCTAAATTTAAATTCGGTATTAGCTGTATTTCTGGCGTAAAGGAGAATGAATTTATCTGGGAATAAATTTTCTGTCTTAATGGAACAATCAAATATTTTTATGTGCAATAATTTAAACATGCCAGTCACAGTGGCTATATTGAATCAGACTTTTTCTAATTATGTTATCCCAAACAAGACAATCAGGATATAGGATAAGCACAAATTGAAGTTTTATTCCTAAAAAAGAAATATAGCTAATCAGGTGATTGATAGGAAATTCTATTGTGTCTTCATTAAGTCTGGAGTTACATTTAACTATGTGGAAGAACTCAAGTGAAAAATTATCCTGATAGCCTGCCAATCCAACCAGTTGAAAATGGACACCTGATAATTGATTTAGACTAAATAATGACATAATTCCAACATGGAATTTGCTTTTTCTTTGTATAATGGGATAAAAAATCACTGGAATAGCTTCTTCCTGCAATCTCAGGTGATAGATGTATTGTTTTTTCCTTCTTGCAGGATGGAGAGATGTGGTCCTCTATTAACTGTACCATCTGTGCCTGTGTGAAAGGCAAGACAGAATGTCGCAAGAAGCAGTGTATTCCAGTCAGCAGCTGCCCTCAGGTGAGTGTAACAGTAAATTTTTTTGAAGGATTTGAGCTGTTTACAAATGGTAGGGATTTTGCATATAAATTTTTGACAGCCTTGATACATGCAGACTAAAGAGCCCTTCAGACAGAAAACAGCTCAGTATATTTATTTATTTATTTTATTTTATTTATTTGTCAATTGTTTACGAGATAATAAGTAAAAGTGTATACATAATTATGGATACATGAAATGAGTACATATAAGAAAAATGAAAGAAAAATAAAAGAAACAATAGGACAGGGACGGTAGGCACGTTGGTGCGCTTATGCACGCCCCCTACAGACCTCTTAGGAAAGGGGTGAGGTCAATAGTAGACAGTCTAAGGTTAAAGTTTTTGGGGTTTGGGGAAGAAACTACAGAGTCAGGTAGAGTATTCCAGACATTGACCACTCTGTTGCTGAAGTCGTATTTCCTGCAATCAAGCTTGGTGCGGTTAACCTTGAGTTTGTATCTGTTGTGTGCTCTTGTGTTGTTATGGTTGAAGCTGAAGTATTCATTGACAGGTAGGACATTGCAATGTATGATTTTATATACCATGCTTAAATCAGACCGAAGACGGGCGTAATTCAAGGTTTTCTAGTTCTAGAATTTCAAGTCTGGTGGCATAAGGTATTCTACAATGAGTAGAGGAGTGGAGAACTCTTCTTGTGAAATATTTCTGGACTTTCTCAATTGTGCTAATATCAGATACGTAATGTGGGTTCCAGACTGATGAGCTCTATTTGAGTATTGGTCTAGCAAATGTTTTGTATGCTCTAGTTAGTAGTGTGATATTACCAGAGAAAAAGCTACGTAAGATTAGGTTAACAACTCTTAATGCCTTTTTGGCTATGTAGTTGCAGTGGGCACTAGCACTTAGATCATTAGAGGTGAGTATTCCAAGGTCCTTTACAGAGCTTGGATCATCAACAAGATCTTGACTATTCAGCTTGTATTTTATTTTCGGATTTTTTTTGCCAATATGTAAGACGGAGCATTTATTTGTTGAGATTTGAAGTTGCCATTTGTTTGACCATTCTGATACACAGTCAAGATCTTTTTGAAGGGTAGCAGTATTGTCTGTGGTATTGAACAGCTTTACATCATCAGCGAAAAGAACGCAGTTGCTCTTAATATGATCACAGAGGTCATTTATGTAGAGTATGAAGAGAGTATAGAGAGAGTATATAGAGAGTATATATAGAGAGTATAGAGTATAGAGACTAAGTTTGTGATAACTTTTTAAATAGTGAATAGAAAGGTAAGGCGCAGAGTCACTCAGCTCTTAGATTTAATGGAGAACACTCTTAGTATTCTCATTCTTACTTGACTGAAGCCCAGATCCATGTTAGAAAAAACAGTAGGAAATATTGAGACCCAGAATTGCATTCATGTCATGGGGATTATTTGATTCTTAGAGGATTTAGAATTCTCAAAAGGAAGTAAATCACCACAATATCCACTGGGCCAATTTTCTTACCCATGCCGTTTATCAAAATGTCCTGTAGTAATAGTAGGCTTTTTTTTTTCTTTTGACAAGAGCCTACATAGGCTCTGTAGATTCTATATTTTATATTTTGTTTGTTATCCCTTCCTTTGCAACATATATTGCCAAGATACATTTTGAACCTATAAACTTGAAGTGAGCTTAAGATTTATTCAGGGCATGCTGCCCCATGCCTAGCATATGTTTTTATACATGTCTTCTATTGTAACAAATAAAATTTAAATGTGGCTAGTCATATACCAGTGCCAAATGAGGAAAAACCAAGAGCAGTTGCTTTTATTACATAACCTCTACCCCAAAATCTTAACTAGTTTTGTTTTTTTTAAACTCACATACAGAAAAGATACAAACCTAGATTATGGATACCAACCTAGATTATTAAAAAGAAGCAAAGCTAGACTCAAAGATTGCCAAATAGGAAGTGCTTATAAATATTCATGGAGAAAAATGGTGTATTTCTAAGGAATTCCTCAATTTATTAATAACACCCACCACACATGTTATCAATAATATATGGCTTTGTTTTACAAGACAAAAGCAGAATCCTATGTCAGCAGGACGGTTCAAATAACTAGACTTATCAAAGAATAACTTTGCTTGAATTCCAGCCACTTTCTGCTGGGAAAATGTTTATGCGAACTCGGAGATAAGGCTAACCAATGAAATTAAAAAGTATTCAAATGTATTTCTTACCTCTATTCTAGAGTAGCTTGTCTACTTAATTCACTTCCTTCTGATTTGATGTTTGTTGAATTATGGGAAAAGGAGTTCTGTCCTTTTGAAGTTTTGGAAGTTTGGCTTGAGACTCAATGATTTAAATGGGGTAACTGCCAGAATTCTGACATCCTGATTAAAAGGATCAGAAGGTGATTTATGACATCGTGTGAACTTTTTTTTTTTTTAATAAAGTTTTATTTGGGTTTTCACACATACAAAATACAAGTAAAACATCTTTTTGAAAATAGCATGGTCCCAGGTTGAACTTCTTTCTACAGACACAAAACTCAATTTCATGCTCCTTTTTGTATTCTGTTCCATATCTTATACTATTTTACATTTTCTATATAGTTTTTCCCCTCTTTTAATTTTCTCAATTTTATTTTGATTATCTCATCTCAATTCAAATCGTTATATTTATACTTTTGTCTGTTCTGTTTCAATTTCATATTATCTTTTCTCATTAAACAAATTTTCTCCTGTAGTTATTAATTGGAGTATGACACCTTTATATCTTTTAATTACATCCATTCAACTCTTATTTAAACTTCAATATATACCTTAAGTTTATGACCTTCAATATAATACATAATACATAACTTCCAATCGAATTCTGCTTGGTACATTCTTATAATACACACTATATTCTTTTTTTTTAAAAAAAGATTGTAAATATATGTAATTATAAACCCTCATTCCATTCCAGTTCAGTTCAATTAAGTATCATACTTCCTTAAAAACATATAATCTCCATAATTAATTTTTCCCTTATTTCTCTTCACATATGTTTTATAAATCATTAAATATACCTTTTGTTACATTTATTTATTGACAAGCATTCCACTGAATTACGATAGCTATTTTATCAGACATTTAAATCATACATTGTTTCATATTTTCTAAAATTATTTCTGTTTCTAATATAACCATACTATCTTATGTACCTTTGCAGAATCCCTTTTTCCATTAAGTTTTCACCCATTATCTCTAAATAGGCCCTGTTTCTCTATATTTTGCTTCTGTCCTTTATAACTTCTTTTCCTTTCTTTCTTCCCTCTCATCTTCTCCCTCCCCTTTTTACCCACTTGTCTCTCTAGTTCTAATTCTCTCTTCTGCATTTCCCTCTTCTGTTGCTTTCTGATTTTATACTTATTTTTCAATCTATTTTTTGGGGGGGAGTTGTTTTTCCCAATCTTAAACTTTCCATTCTCTTTCCCCCTTTTCCTTCCCCCCCCATCTAAGATTACTTGTTCATTAAAGATGGCTTCTTCTTTGTCGCAATGTTCTTGTTCTGCAGGCATTTCTTGTTGTTTCTCATAATTCCAAATCCCCATTTCTAAAAACTGAAATACGAAGCCAAAAGAACCTCTCCCTTCTTGTGCATCTTCTTTGTACTTTTTAAGTTCCATTTTCAGTTCTTCTAAAAGTGGAGCCATTTTAAACAGTTTTAAACAACCACCCAATTGATTTTAGTCATTCAAAACAATAACCAAGAATCCAGAAATCATCAAGTATTCAGATAGTCCCAGGTTATATCTTCTTATTTCTTTTTCGACTTTCTCTTCCTGGGATTTTTGTTGCAATATTTCAATTAGAATGTATCTTTTGGAAGTCTTGTTGAGATTTTGCTGTAAGTTCTTTTTTAATTCCAGGCAGTCTCCTCCCTTCCATATCCTGCCCTTTTATTCTTTTTCTCTCCTTTCCTGTTTTCAAAATCTTTTAATTATCCAGAAATCTTTATTACCCCTTTGACTTTTTATTTTCAGCATTAAATGCCTATTGATGTCAAAGTGGATGTTTTCCAATTTCTTGCTTAAGTCTCTTAACTGTCAGTATAGAAAAGGAGAAAACTTTTCCCTTTTCTCTCTCCTTCGCAGCTTAAAAGTCTTCTCAGGGAACAAGTTTTTTAATAGTATCAATTCCAGGGTACCTTAGTTGTTGCTTTTGCTGTTTGACCCCGTCAACCAAAACGTTCTCTTCTTATCTTCCTCCTGCACATTCTTTTCCAGTCGAGTTCTTCTTTGTGGTGGCCATTTCTGACCACCGCTGCAACCGCCTTTGGGAAAGGGAGTAATGGCCAGCTGGGGAGAAGAGATGCAGCTCTCCTCAACCCTGCAGGCAGTCTCCCCACTCTCCACCAGCTCTATGGGGTGGCTTAGCCCCAAAACCAGACAGCTTGGGGTGTTCCAGCGGCGAGCACGGATCGAAGCCTCTCAGAGATGAGGTTTCGGTCTGTCGCTGAAGAAGCTCAAACCGGAAGTTTTTCATCATGTGAACTTTTTTTTGTTGTGTCCGAAACTCAGAGCAAAAAATATAATGATATGTTTAGACTTCATTCTATGAAGATAGATGTGATATCATTTGTATTTCTATCACATTTCACTGCAAGCATATATACAATACTACATTTTCTCCTGTGAAGGAGATTAGAGTGAAAGTGAAGTCCAAGATAAAATGTGTTTGCGTGCTCTTCTGACTCAAGCAGCTTAACATAATAATAGAGTTGGCTGAGACCTTGGAGGTCTTCTAATCCAACCCACTGCTCAAACAAGAAAAGAATGTCAAACTCAAGCCCCATGGGGTGAATCCAGCCAGTGGGGTGCTTAGATCTGGCCTGCGGGGCCAATGTGGAAACAACAAAAGACTGGCACGCAGTATCTCTGTGCACAAAAATGGAGTTCGGTAGGCCTCCTGATCTCTGTTTTTGCTGGTAGAGGGTTGCAAGAGGCACAGTCACAGCTGAAAATGGAGCTCAACAATTTGTTTTTACTGGCAGATTGCTTGGGCCACCATAGGTGCCCCCAACACGAGTGACATCAAGTTGGCCACATTCACCCTAGCCACACCCATCCCAGTCCCCCAGGGTCAAACACAACCCTGTTGTAGCCCTCAATGAAATCAAATTTGACACTCCTACTCTATATCATTTCAGACAAAATGTCTGAAAGCTCTTTTTAAAAACCTCCAGTTTTGGAGTGTCCACAACTTTTGAAGGCAACCTATTCCACTGATTAATTGTTCTCTCTTCAGGAAACTTGTTCTTAGTTCTAGGTTGCTCCTCTCTTCTTTGTGACAGCTCTTCAAATATTGGAATACGGCTATCATATCACCCCTAGTCTTTCTTTTCCTGGATTAGACATACCCAATTCCTGCAACCATTTTTCGTATGTTTTAGCCTCCAGTTCCCTAATCATCTTTGCTGCTCTTCTCTGCACTCTTTCTTAAGCATGATTTGCTCACTTAGCCTCATTTTCTGCATTCACACTGTATTCCTGATTGGAAAATTAGAGTGATGAATTGTTCATACCATTTTATCCTGTGACACTAGGAGAGCAGTGCAATTGACCAGCTTATCATATGCCAGCTGCCTTATCAAAACAGGCAATATATGTAATAAATGACCAGCTGTAAAATATTTGTAATGAGTGGCCATAGAATATAGTGGAACAAAACTTCTGTCCTTACCACATTTTAATGCTGTATTCATGGACATATTGATTGACATTGTTTCTCAACACTGTTTTAAAATAATATTGTTTACTTGCAAACAGTGTTCCACTGTTAATGAAGCCTTTGTTTGAAGGCACAACTTGAATATTAACTGTCTCAGAACGTTTTCATCAGTTGAGAAACCTCAGTTGAATTATCTTTTTCTTCAATTTGTCCCTCTCTGTACCTCTTTACTATCAGAAGTGTAAATACAGTGGCATGAGCCGCTAAAAATAAAAATTGTATTCATTTATCTTTTTGCATGTTTTTTTTACTTTAGTACAAATTTATTAAAATGTTGAGGGTTGTTGTTGTTGTTGTTTCAGGAAGGAGATACCATAATGCATTAAAAGCATTACATTGAATTCTTTTCCCATCCCATATTATTTGTCCTTGTTTCATTTAGGGAAAGATCCTCAACCGAAAAGGATGCTGTCCCATTTGCACTGAAAGTGAGTAAGTTCATGTATTTATTGTTTTTTCCCCAACACTTTTCTTGTCAGCAAAATAAGAATAAATTATTGTGTGTTATTCCTCATTTTTTTCAAGAAAGTAAATAGTTGCAATAGGATTGAGTTTATGAGAAATGTTGAAGAGCAAATAAATACATCAATATAAATCTTGATAATATTGCTATTTATTCCTTACATTTCCTTGTTAATAAAAAACAAGAAGCCTATAATGAAAAGCTTAAAATGCTTGGTGTGATTAGAGAGTTCTCCCAAGATAATCTCTATTTATCTTAATATGAAATAAATTCAAATAAAATATAATTGAAATAATATTCAGTGCCATAAAAATTTTTAAAAACATATACAAATTACAATGAAATTAATAATAGCATGGAATTTGCTATTGGAAGTTGCTAGGAATTTTGCTGGGAATTTTGCTGGGAATTTCTAGTCCTGCTATAACAATTTTAAAAGACTTTTTATAAGTAATATTCTTAATGAAAGTCAGGGTAGTCCAGATTTATAGTTGCAAATATAATAAATCTTTATTATAGCATTTAGCTGTTTAATTTTTAAAGTATTAGCCATGAGTTTGAAGTTCTAACTAAAGAACAATTCATATATTAGCCTGAACCCTAACCCTAATCTTTTCATCCTCATCTTTCTGTTTTCTGACACTTGGAAAAATCCTGCCCTGAATTGTCTGCCCTTGAAAGACAAGCTGACTAAGTATAATGCAATTTCCAATATTCCTATATTCATTCATTCATGCATTAATACATTAATTTGTTCCACAAATTAATTATTAATTTATCTTTCATTGTTATAAAGATTTCCTTGGCAATTGACTTGTAACAGTTGATTTTAATATATATCGTAAATTTAATGGAAGCCATGAGTAAGAATAGAACAAAGTATGTCAGTACTTTTATAAATTGGTTGAGAATTAATGTTAATTGAAGTTCTGTGTGAACATTTTGTATGCCCCAAGAACACATTACATCTGGATACTTTGGAATTCACTTGGACTGCCCAGGTGTTTCGCCCTTCATTTCCCAGTTGATTTTACACAGAAAGCGGCACTGAGTATCAGGGCTTTCTACCCTGAGACAGGATCATCATGGAAAGCAGTAATTTTGTTCTTTTCTGTTATGGCATGTGAGATAGTAAATACCATAAAAGAAGTCCAAAAATATTTTAGAATTCCTTCCAGTGGATATGATATTTAATATATCCACTCACCAAACCTAGTCTGCAAGTCCAGAGACAATCAACTGTATGATTTGCTTACATATCTGGCAGAGAATGCTATCATTCAGCAAATAGACAGAATGTCTTCGGGCCTGAAGCAGGATAGAATAAGCTATAGTTCATTTCAGCAAGTGATTAACTCCCATTTAAATCAACAAGAGTTGAAAGATATTAACTTGGGTGGAAATGTCCTGTTTGAATTGAATTCTATTGATTTTTTTGTGTCTCAGGTTCTCTGCTTGCCTAAGTCCCTCCCAGTTTGGAATAATTTAAAATGAAGTGATGCAGAAAATTATGTGCCTCTGTAGCTAAACAGTGACTCTTATAGCTTGCCAAGATTCAACAGTCAAGTTTTGCCATGACATGCTTGATGGACTAGAGATATATAAACTTTTAGTCCTTCGTATTTTTTCCTATAAAATAAATATTTTTCCTTGTTCCTAAATTTCTGTGGGCCAAATATATCTGTAGCAGCCATATTCCATTGTTATTCTTCAGATGTATTAATTAAACTATAGGCAAAGTCATTGGGAATTCTAGGAGTTGCAGTTCAAAGTGTATGGAAAGCAGAAGCATAGATATCGCAGGTCTGCTGGATGCAGGAGATTTGCAAGGTATGGTTAAAAAAAAAAAGAAAGTCAAGATGGTAATGCAAAAACAGACAGAATTTCAATCACCCATTGCAATTGCCATCTTAACTTCTTTGACCATATCCTTCATATCCCATTAGCTGGATGTTTAACAATGTAGTATGAGACCATTGTAATTTCTTTTCTATCATGAACCAAAGCACTGTGTGATTATGAGGACACCAAAAGGTGACACTTGACCAACAGCATCAAAATAGTTGATCAATCCTCTGCAACCAATTTAAATATATAGTAAAAACACTTACATTTTAAAAGACTTAAACACTAAGCTGATATTATTTTTTAGAAGTTTTATTGAACTAGTTTTGTTTTAATGATTTTTGCTTATCCTTTGTATTCTGATTTTGGTGATCTGGATCAGTTCTGTAGAAGGGATGTTACAAGCTATTTGTTGTTTAATAGATGTTACAATTATGAATGAAGAATTATTTAGGCTGAATCCAATTCAAAGTTAAATATAGAAATTTACATTTACTTTAATGATCTCTTATTTTCTTCTCTTGTATTCCCTTTATAATTTAATAAGAATACATTTTCATCCAGGTTGCAACTACCTTGCAGTTAAACTTTTATTTATTTATGGGGCAATTGTGTTTGGCAGATCAAATAAATGAGGGTTGTGTTTGAGAGACCAAACAAACCTCGGGGTTTTCTCTGGTTCCAATCAAATGCTGTTTCCACTGCAGTATCCTTAATTGTTGAAAGTTATATTGGTCTATGGCTATTGTAAATTCCCTGGTTTTTCTTTTTAAGTCTTCTATTTTACACTGCATTAAAATATTATTGGCAGAAGCAGCACGGATGAATAATTTTGAAAATATTGAGCAGGTACCAGAATATAAGAACTAAATAACAATCATTATTACACTTCTAATATCTATAACCAAAATCTCAACAATGAGGTTGTGTATTAACCAGGGGTGGGATTCAGTTTTTTTAACAACCAGTTCTCTGGGTGTGGCTTAGTTGGTGGGTGTGGCTTTGTGCTCATGTGACTGGGTGGGTATGGCCAACTTGACATCACTCATGTCAAGGGGCACTTCTCCTCGCCTAGCCTCTCATGACAGCGGGGATGCTGCAAGGGTCATAAGTGTGAAAAATGGTCATAAGTCACTTTTTTCAGTGCCATTGTAACTTTGAATGGTCACTAAATGAACTGTTGTAAGTCAAGGATTACCTGTATAAAAATACAAAAAGCTTCTTTGCTTGAAAAAAACTACCCTAAATACCAATCATTAGATTAAAAATACCTGCAAGCCAGAGTTACAAATCAGGCAGGGGGTCAGAGCACCTTGAGGAATGAAAATAGTTAAAATGCAGTGATAACTATCAATCAGCTACCTCTTGCTCATAAAGTGAAACCCTTTAACAGAGAGGTCATTTAAGCTTTTGAGAAAAAGCACATCCAGGAAAAGCAATCCTTAGATCCATTTGCACCACTTAAAGATACCAGCAGGTCTCACTCACCTCACAAGATATTCTAAGGAAATCATCCAGATTTAAGGAAAGGTCACATGCCCCCGAGAAAGTCCGTGAAAAAAATCAGTGCCAAGCTTGCATCCTGCCTCTTGGAAGTATACCCCAAAAGGACAGTGCCAGATAGTACTAAAGCAGTGAGGAAGACCCCCTCCCCAGATAGAAAAAGAAACCATGGAGCAGAAAAAAATTCAAACACAATGCAAATAATTAAATCACAATAGTAGCTGTTGCTTGTTGAAGCTGAATAGGGAAAATTATCCCATCAATAAACACAGGATTAAATGTCACCAAGCCCAGAATTAACCTTCATCAAAAACCAGTTTTAGACCAAAACTCAGAAAGGATATGTAAACTCATGTTTGAATGTCAATCTTTCTAGCTAGCCAAGAAGCCTGGCTGAATGTCACTCATCTTGGTTCCCTGTCACTAAAAGCTCTGCTTCATTATTCAATTATTTCTTCAAAGGGCTGATTATCCAGGGAAGTATTTCCTCCTAACAGCAGTGTAAAAATCTTAAAATAGGTGTTGATAGAATTACCTGAGAACGCCCTTTCTGTATATGCTGCAAGAGAGTCCAGGAATGGGATATGACTTCTCCTACTGATGTCATAGAGCTGAGTCTGCCCCTGTAAAACTATTAACCTTGGCTGCTCGCCATCTTTTAGGCAAAGATTCTTGACAGACATAATGTATCTCTGGAAGATAAACAAATAAACAACAACAAAACAACCCCCCCCCAGATGAACTAGGGTGGGGCTGGACTCTCTTGCAGGGTATATAGAAAGGGCATTCTCAGGTAATTCTACCAACACCCATTCTCATACATGCTGCTAAGAGAGTCCAGGAATGGGACATACCAAAGCCCGCATGCCCATCGGAGGGTCGTTTGAAGCAAACGAGTCCAACATATAGTGATGTATAAACGGTGATGGAGATGCCCAGGTAGTAGCCCTGAAAATCTCCTCCAGCGAAGCTTGAGAAGACCAGGAAGCCGAAGTAGCCGCACTCCTAATGGAGTGAGCTGTGATGTTCATAGGAACTGGCAGGGACAAAGCTTGGTATGCCTTGGAGATGCAAGTCCAAATCCACCTCCCAATCATAGTAGGAGCCATTTTGGTCCCCAATGAGGTGGGATGAAATGACACAAATATGGCCTCCAATCTCTGAAACTCAGCCATCCTCTTGATGTAGATCTTGAGGGCCTGCCTTACATCCAACTTATGCCACCTGTGCTCCAACTCATGTTGTGGTCTGAGGCAGAAATTTGGCAAAACAACCTCTTGCACCTGGTGAAACCAGGAGTTTATCTTAGGAACAAATGTGAGATCTAACCTCAATACCATCCTGTTCTCATGGAACACACAAAGATCCTGTCTAATGGAGAGGGCCACTAACTCCAATACCCTCCTGGCTGAAATGATGGCCACCAAAAACACCATGAGTTGGAGAGACACTGATTTAAGGGGCTCAAAGGGAGGACCCATAAGGGCATGTAGAACTTTAGGGAGATCCCACATGGGAAATCTGTGAACCACAGGAGGATGGTTAGCTGCCCCCCATAGAAACCTGCATATAGAGGGATGATGAGATAAGGAATCAAAATCCTCCCAGGACAAAACAGAGGAAAGAGCCACCACTTGGCAGTGAAGAGTATTAGGAGTGAGGCCTTTATTGAGCCTGTCCTGGAAAAACATTAACACCTCCGCAACAGATGCTGAGGAAGGCACAATTGCCGACTTAGCTGCCCAGGAACAGAAGACTTTCCAGGTAGTATTGTAGATGTGCGAGGTGGAAGGCTTGCAGGAGGCCTGAATGGTGTTGATCAGCAACACCATTCAGCAAAATTGGCCTCTCTCATAGATTGCCACTCAAGTGCCAAGTGGCTAACTGGAACCACTGATGGTCCAGGTGGATCAAGGGCCCCTGCTGCAAGGAGATTCTGTTGTCCGGGATCCTCCTTGACCAAGCTACAGATAGATTCACCAGATCTGCAAACTAGGGTCTCCTGGCCCAATGGGTGGTCAGGAGGATCAACTCTGCCTTCTCCTCCAACAACTTCTGGATTATAGTTAGAATTACTGGAACAGGGGAAAAGGCATAAAGGAGACCTGGAGGCCAGCAACTCTGAAGTGCGTTGGTCCCTTCCGCTCCCTGGGTCGAAAACCTGGTGAAGAATCTGCTTACCTGAGCATTGAGGGGAGTGGCGAAGAGGTCCACAGCCAGGGTACCGAACCTGTGGGACAAATCCAGAAACAATGAAGGATGGAGGCTTCATTCCAAATGATCTACCTGGGACTGACTCAACCAGTCTGCCTGTACATTGTCGACCCCGATATGTGATCCACCCTGATGGACAGAAGATGTCTCTCTGTCCATCTCCTCAGGAGTTCTGCCTCCCTCATGAGGGCCCTGGAACTGGTCCCCCCCATCTGTTGATATGGGCCTTTGCGGCCACATAGTCCATCATGACTAGAATGTGGTGACTCACCACCCTGTGTTGGAAATGCTTCAGGGCCAAGAAGACGGCCCTGAGTTCGAGCCAATTTATGGGGCAGGCTCTGTCTCCCTGAGACCAGCTGCCTTGAGCTATCTTGCCCTCTAGATGGGCTCCCCAGCTTTGAAGACTGGTGCAGGAAGTGAGCAGGACCCTGTCCAGCTCCTTGAAGGGGAGGCCCTGCCAAACTGTCTGGGATTGCCACTACCTGAAGGAACGAAGGACCTGTGGTGGAACTGGCACTCTGATGGATGAGTGGCTGGTGCCTGCCCATTGAAATGGCAGCAGGAAGCACTGGAGCACACGGGCATGAAGGCAGGCCCATGGGAACATGCCAATGCAGGAGATCATCTTCCCCAGGAGCTGAGACAGGAAAGACAAGGGCATGGTGCACTGGTATCAGATCTGGAGAACAAGGGTGTTGAGGCTTTCTCCGCAGTCTGAGGAGAGAAAAACTTGGCAGCGGGAAGTATTGATGATCACCCAGAGATACAACAGCCGGGTTGTAGGGGAGGGGTGGCTTTTCTTCAGGTTGATCGAGAAGCTGTGGTTGCACGGGCACTGCAGCATGATGCAAAGGTCTCAATGGGCCAATCCAACCGACTGCGATTGGATCAGCACTGGATCCTCACAGGAATAAACCTCAGTGAAACCGCTAGAGCTGCCAGCACCTTTGTAAAGATCCTGGGTGCCGATGAAAGACCAAAGGGAAGGGCCTGGTACTGGAAATGGACAACAGTGGTAACAGAAATGGAGAAACTGGCGGGGATGAGGCCAGATAGGAATATGGAGGTAAGCCTCTGTGAGATCAGTGGAGGAAAGGAGATTGCCCTCTTGAATGCTCTCTAGAATGGAATGCAGATTTTGCATTTTAAAGCACCTGTATGGAATAAATTTGTTTAGGAATTTTAGGTCAAGGATGGCCCTCTACCCCCCAGAGGCCTTCGGGATCATGAAGAGGCAAGAGTAGAAATCCAGTCCTCGTTGTTCCATCAGAACTGGCTCAATGGCCCAAATTTTGACCAGATGTTGAATGGCCAATTCCACAAGGGCCCATCTAGAGCTGTCCCTTGACATAGGGCATAGAATGAAAAATTGTGGGGGTGGAGATAGAAATTCAAGCTGTAGGCCAAACCTCACTGTTTTAAGTACCCAGGTGTCTGATGTTGACTTCTCCCATCTAGAGATGAAAAGGGCCAAGTGGCCTCTGATGGGGGGGGGGGCAATAGGGTCTTTACTTTGCGCATCGGAATGACCGACCTCCTCCCCCTTGAAAGGGCCGTTTACCAGGTGCCTGTTGTTGTCTGCCTGAAGCCTCAGGACATTGTTCTTGGCATTGCGGGATAAATCTCCGGCCTCTGGAGAATCGCATTGTGGATTCAGACCTGAAGGATGGAGACTGATAGTATAGACTAGGATGATTCCAATCTCTTTCCTGTCATAGAGAGAATCTTATGCTTATCCTTGGTTTCAACCAAGTAAGGCTCCAGTGCGTTGCTGAACAGCTTATCTCCAGAGCAGGGGGCCGGCGCCAACTTCCATTTACGACACGCATCTGACTGCCAATTCTGCAGCCAAAGGAGCCATCTGGCCACTACAGAGGAAGCCTGGAGGCAAACTTGGCAAAGTTCAAGGTTGTACCTGCCATAAATTCCACAGCTGCAATTATCTTGTTAAGATCCTGGTGCACCCTGAAATCAATGGCTGGGAGCCTCTCTTGTAGTTGCTGGAGCCAGTGTAATGAAGATCTCATGAAAAATGAGGCTGCTGTAGATGCCCTGATAGTCCAAGCAGCAGCCTGGTAGGTGCGCTTGAGGGTTTGATCAGATCTCCTATCTTCTGCCTTCAGCACATCCTCAGGTTCAGTGGGCATGCCCGATGAGGAGAACAAGGCAACCACTGGGGCATCAACTGAAGGTACAATCAGGGCATTGGCTAAGGCAGGGCCCACATTGGAAAAATGCCTATCATGCGAAGAAGGCCGTGGACCAAACCCAGGGGAGGCACCCTGTTCCTTAATTAAATCAAGGAATATAGTGAAGGAAGGGAGAATTTTTGTGTGAACTATTGGTTTGGTGAACAGAGAATCACTGTGGCCTGGAGGGGCCATCTGAGGTTCTGGGGCCACTTCCTCTGGTGTCAATTGCGCCATAACCAAGGCTTTGTGCAAGAGAGGTTTGAAGAGAGAAAGTTTGAAAACCCCAGTAGAGGAAGGTTGATCAGCTCTGAACTCTTCCTCCTCAGACATATTGTGATCCACTATTTCACCATCCTCCTCCTCAGAGTGTGAGGAATGACTGTGATCAGAAGGATTAGTATAATCTCCTTCCTCCTCTTCCCCCCCAATCTGAATGAGCTGGTTGCTGACTAGGGTAACTTCTATAAGATGAAGAGACCCCCTGGGATAAGAAAGAAAACAAGGACTGCCCCCCCTTGAGGGCAAAATAGTTGATTATATCCCTCAGGTATGCCCTGTCTGATGGCAACAGCCACCATATCCTTGATATCTTCAAGCCTGTGCCCTGAGGGAGGGTCTGGTGGGTGAATTCCAGCAGCTGTGGAAGTATTTGTAGCTTCAGGACTAGGCCTGTGACTCCTTGGACTAAGTGACCTATGGGAAAAGATGGACCTGGGCCCCAGGCTGCTTGTCTGGAAGAAGGGCCTATCCTACTCAAATCCTGTGGCATAAGCTCCTCCTCCACCCTCTCAGGAGACCAAGCTAAAAGGTGACTAGCAGAGGTGGGAGCCATTTCTCCCCCTCTTGCAGACATATCAGGCAGTTCCCCAGTTTGGGAGGCCTGTTGCATCTGATCTCTCATCTGTGCCAAGGTCTTCTCAAACTGCTTTTCTAAAGCAGAATGTCTTCTCTTCTCAGCCCTAAGCTCTGATTTGGAAGTCTTTTTTGGAGCTAGGGCTTTGGCCTTGAACTTAGCAGCCATTTCTCTGTTAGTAGAATGTCCCTTCTGTCTTCTCTTTTTTCTAGCAGGGGCTTGAGAATTGAGAGGTTCTTCTGGCCCTTTAGAGCCTGCCTGTGTGGCTTCCATTTCTATCATGCAAACAGGGCAGGCACAAGAGGCGCTGTGAGTTTCCCCATGTTAAGTGCAGCCTGTAGCAAGGGCCAAATGAGCCTTAAAGCTGTGAGGCCCGATCCACAAACCTTTCCTGAAGAGACAAGGTGGCCACCCGGTCTCCCAAAATGGCCGCCTACCATGTGCGGCAGCCCAGAAACAGTCTTGTCACCTTCCCAGTTCAATAAGGAAGGTGACAGCTTGCAGGCCCCAAGCTACCTTGCACTGGCTGAAACAGCTGCGAAGCAGCGATAACAAACCCTGGATTCAGCTGTAAAGTGGGGAGATAAGCAGCAGCGCAGCAACACGATCCGACTTTCGGGCTGTGTGGGAGACTCTTTAGAATGTTCCCTGTAGTCACAGCCCCTTAATGAAGCAGCGCCAAAGCCTTGATGCCACCTGAGGTCAGGTTCCCGGCCTCCTGAAGCTTTGCTCAAACCGGAGTCCCAGGAGCAGCAGCAAACCACGAAGGCAAAGAAAACACTCCTTCAAACACTTTAAAACTCTTTCCAACTCATTTTAAGCTCAGACAATCTTCCAGAGACAAAGCTCTAAGTCAAGAGCTGAGTCAAAAAGATGATGAGCAGCCAAGGCTGATTGTTTTCATGGTGGCAGACTCAGCTCTATCACATCAGTAGGAGGAGTGATATCCCATTCCTGGCAGTGTGTATGAGAATAACCCTTCCCCTTTAAGAAAGTCAAGCCTCAGAAGCTCCAGAGACAGGAAGTCTAGGCGTACTGGCAAGAATGTAATAAGGATGAAAAAAAACAAAAGGAGATTGCTTCTAACTACCGGTTCTTCGAACTGCTTAGAAAGTTAATAAGGGGTTCTATAGAACTGGACAGAGCCAGTAGAATCCTACCCCTGGGAAATAGAACAAGTCAAGTAGTACTTTTATTCTACCGTTTACTTGTCAGTAATGCTTGATATGTGGGTCTCAGGAAGCAGGCCACTGTGATCTGGCTGGAGATCAGTATCCACCCCATAGAACTGGCAGAATAGGAGATTGTTATGATTCAGAAAGGTCTGATCTTTCACCTGACTTCTTGGTGAGGTTGACTCTGGCTACTTATTGAACACTAGTCAAAAGAGAAGGTTCTCCCTCTGCTTTCATTATAGTTAGGGAACTAGTAACAGGGGTGGGATTCTACCACTCTGTACCTATTCAGTAGAACTGGTTTTTAACATGCTAAGCAATTCAGAGAACCAGTTGTTAGAAGAAATTTCTGGCCTAATCCTGTAAGGAAGGCAGGAAGGAAACATTCTGGTGTTCCTTACAGAAACTGCCTCTCTGTTAACCCTTATTACATTCTTGGCAGGACTAGACTTCCTATCTCAGGAACTTCTCTGAAGTTTTTTCCCCCTCCTTTGCTGGTACTTTGCTTGTGTGGAGTGACCATTCGAAGTTACAATGGCACTGAAAAAAATGACTTATGACCATTTTTCACACTTACAACTGTTGCAGCATCCCCACAGTCATGAGAGGCCAGGCGAGGAGATGCATGCATCAATGTGAGTGATGTTGAGTTGACCACGCCCAGCCAATAACATGACCACCAAGTCACGTCCACCCAGTCACATGACCATCAAGCCACACCCACCAACTAAGCCATGCCCACATAACCAGTTGTTAAAAAAATTGAATCCCACCCCTGACTGGTAACCCCCAAAATACAAACATGTCCTGTAACTACTCTTAAAAATAAGCAGTGCATTTGCTCATTTAAATGCTCATGACTTGTACTTGCATTCTAATGGGTCTTCCACAGCATAATTGCTTCTGTGTTATGTTGCAATACACAATAGCATCAGACCGGACATAAGGAAGATTTAGCTTAATTCTCCATTTAGGCAGGGAAGATAACCTTCTTTAGAGAATGTTCCAATAAACCTTGAGTTAGTTATTGAAATATTACCCAATATTGAGTGAGTCTTCCTTGATTGGGTGATTGTGGGTGCAATATTGAGTGAATCTTCCTTGATAAGGTAATTGTGGGTACAAATTAGTGGGAAAAACTTCACACAAATGTGTAAAGTTCTTGCAACAAGGATAAAGGTACAGAATATAAAGAATACATTATTATTAGGAGTGACATTATTAAGAGTACATTATTATTAGACATTCCTAACAACATCAAGGCATATCTACCTACAGCCTTTAAGAAGAATATTTTTCACTTCAACTAAATCCTCTAACAATAGTGAGATTTGACAGCAAATCTCACTATGACACTGAGCCAACTATGCTCAACAAATTCACTACCAAATTAAATTGTATAAATTAAAAAGAACAGCCTTTCTACACACACCCAGGCCAATCCCTTTTGCCCCTCCCCATTGTAGGGCTTTGGAGTAGGATCAGTTCTTATGTACCCGTGGGGAAAAAAATCTGCTGGACTCTTATTATCAGGACCCCTACTATATATTAAAAGGTATTTCAAGATCTTGTCTTCATTCTCAAATAAACCAATAGCTTGAGCATTTGA